>NC_051444.1:28189778-28253445 GCF_001649575.2 Kryptolebias marmoratus
AAAATAGTTATTTTTTCTTATTATTTATCACTTATATAAACTGAATGTATGCAAAGTGACAACACTAATACATTTGTCGTAGCCTACGTTATGAAATATTTATATGAATCATTGATACAATTATGATAGAAACGATAGAGACGATAGAAGACATTATATCACGATAGACACTTTTCTATCGTCCCCACGATATGTATCGTTATGTCGCCCAGCACTAGAATCAACTATGTCTGTTTGTTAGCAAAATATCTCATGAGCTACTGGATGCATATGATATACAGTATGTGATCAACCTCTGTCTGCCAAATTTTCAGCTAATAGCTGAGAGTTGTCTTGTTGATGATAAATTTCTATTTTGTCTGACAAACTTAGCTCTTTCTGTTATTTCTAATATCAGTTTTATTGGAAATAAGGAGGCTATGAGTGTAAAAAACTGGAATAGATTCCCTGATTTCGATGTAATTATGGGTTTTCATCTGATACCCAAATATTTTGTTGATATCTTTGTTTATATTCTTCCTTTAAATCGAACATTACTCATGAATGTGGCGTTACATGTGGCTAAAAGCCATGTTGTTAACCTCCCCTGTCTACAGTGTGCTGTATGAATGGAAGGAGCGACTGAAGCAGGGCTGCCACCTCATCCAGACCACTCCGTCTGGACGCCCAGCCAACATCAGCGGGAATTCCTCTCAGCGCATTTACATCACGTACCGGCGAGCTCCTGAGAGCCAGCCTCACGCCTCGCTGGCCGTCACTGACATCTGCATTATCATCCCGAGCAAAGGGGAGACGCCCCCGCACACCTTCTGCAAGGTGGAGAAGAACCTCAACAGCAGCATGGTGAGCGGGATGAGACTTTACCAGAAGGCTTCAGAGCGTCAATATTGTTATCACCTGCTGCACGAAAAGCTGGGGATAATGGGATTGTCTGAGTGTGTTCATTTGTTGTGTCAGCAAAATCTCTCATGAACCATTGGACAGATTTTATTGAAACTCTCAGGAATTAATAATTGGATGTGCAGCTGCAACTGATTAACTTTTGGAGTCAACCCCATTCAAGATGGCTGCCACAGCTAATCAGCTTTATCAAACTCAAAAATAGCTGTACCCGTGTCAATTTTCCAAATTTTCAGCTGAAATATTAAGCTGGTGGTAGCTGAGAGTCATTCCCAATTCATCCTGAGAGCAGTAACAGACCACACAAAATCTCATGAGATAGTACGCAATTATACATAAGGTAATTATCAAGGTTTGACCAAAATGCTTATAACTCTGTCCTTTCTCAGTAATCTTAGTCTAAATCTTTGGCAGCAGATGATATGCATTCCCTCAAGGCCTTTAATTAAAAAAACTGCTTTAAGAGTTTACATTTACTTTTGCAAATGTTTCCTAACAGAGTCTAGACATTTCCAGCTGATACCTAAGGGTTATGTAAAAAGACTAATTTCTATACCAGGGTAACGTGATGGAGACATGAATGCACAGTGCACCAGTAATGAACAAAGTGCATTAGTGTTCATGTAGTCCAAACTTCAAATATTTACTTCTCTGTTAATGTAGCCGGCTGTCAAAGAGAATTATTTTAAAATGGGGGATACTGAGGTAGCGAGTGAAGCGTGAGAATAACTAAGCATCTTTAAATGTCAAACTCATTACTGGTGGCAGGATTGTTTTTTTCTTCTAAGTTACTGCATGGTCTTTTTAAGTTTTTAAGTTAAGTTTGGAAATGTGCTCAGAAGTTTCAAATCTTAAACTAAACTGATTCTTCACGTTCCTTTAGTCCGTGCCTTTGATCCCAGCCTCAGTGGAGCTTTTATAGCCTCTTTATTTCAGTAGCTCTTAAGCCAGGCTAGGACTGATGGAGACTAGTTGGCGACTCAAAATTGCGAAATAATACAGAAATTTTTCATTGCAACCTCACCGAACTCTGAGGGTTTACAAGCAACTAGATTTTGGAAATCATGACCTAATTTCATGTGCGCAGCTTGCAAAACTGTATTTTAGGATATTCACATTATTTTGTTTCCCACCTTCACTGTCATCGTATCTTCTTCAGCCTGCTTTGTACCGATCTCATCAGCCTCTCTCACGTTTATGATTTAATGTGCTGGAGTACACCTTTAAGCTGAAGATAAGCAGATTTATACCAGTTTTTAAATGGTCATTATTTATCATCAACATGGTTTTAAGACCTGGACATTGGAGCTGTAGTCACGGATGTTTTCTGTCGTAAGAAAGCTCTGTGCAGGTGTCAAAATACAGCTCGAGTGCTCCAGAATCACAGAAACTAAACAGAGAAAGGTTCAAGACACCCACAACAACTGTGCAACTATTCTGAGACAAATCTTGTGGCGCCAATTTTTGTAAAACATGTTCAAAATTCAACCAACAAAACAGCCTCTTTGACTCTTGTTATGAATTCGAAAAACATTTTTTGATATGTTTGAGAGTCCCAAATCCTAATAATTCTTATATTTGGGGTCATTTAGCTGCAAACTTCACCCTTTTTTAAATTCAGCCAAAGGATGCTGTTCCCTTTCTCCTACTGTGATCTCATTTCCCGCCAACTCTCCACCATCTGGGTTTAATAAAGCATAAAATGTCTACCAAAATGTAAAAATGTTATACCAAGCTAAAAATGTTTTAATGGTTTTGTATTGAAATATAAAAATCTACTCTTAGTGATTGATACTTCAACATCTGAAGTGGGAGAATTGCATTTAGACACAGTCTGATAAAGTCCCCATAACACAAGCTCTGCAAACATATACTCTAAAGTAAAAGAAATAATGTAAAGCACTACTTTTTTGGGTACGTTCTTCATATAGGAAATAGCAACAATTCCCTTTGAGTCAGTTTTTACAGGGAAGCAATCCAATCTGCCTCAGCTGCTAGGCATGATGGGAAAATAAAGAGAAAACAGCAAGGAAGAGAGAAAACAAACAAACACAGGGCAGGTTGGTTGGGTCAGTAAACACGGATCGGAGGTTCAGGGGAAGAGAAAAGACAACCAGTCAATGACGGATACAGATGCATGGAAAGGGAAGAGATGCTCACTGAATCAGAGTGAGGTTGACCGCTAATGGATGGGGGAGGGGGAGGCCTAACAACAAATTCACTTTTGAAAAACCAGGTTAAGTGGAATTCTGGTCGAGATGAGTTTTTAAAATGAATATTTGTTCCTGATTTCCTCAAAGAGGATCCACATTTGTTAAAACGCTGTGCTGTGACTTCTCCCATTCTGCTCTTGTTTTCAGTGGGGCTCCTCTGTTTACCTGTGTTACAAAAAGTCTGTGGCCAAGACCAACGTAATAGCCTATAAAGCAGGTAAGCTTTCCTTCTCCACATTCAAACACTGAGATGAGCCTCAGAAATAATAAACACGTTGTCAGGTAGTTCTGCTCATAATGGTTGGCTTCACGGAGGAGAGAAACTTTGTAGAATTTTGGATAAATACTGCTGCTCTGTGAACACTAAGTTGGACCAGTTTTACTGAAAATTATTTATGATTTATTTTAAAGTCATGAATATTTATTACATTAAATACCCTTTTCTGTATTCAGTGCAAGTTTGTGTTTAAATGACATGGCCGTCTGTGGAGTGTGCGTCCTTTACAACATATTTAGGCTTGGTGAAACATGTTGGTGCCTTAAAAAAGAGAGTGATAAGATAAAGACCCTGCATGCCAGCGTTGTAGTGTCTGTTACTGTTACCATGTTTCTTTGTATTAAAGATGAAACTTTTTTGACATTTCAGTGCCAAAAGCACATTTGTTTATTTTTTCCTGATAGCAGATTGCAAACGCAGCTGCGTTTGGCTCAGCTTCACACCGACTGGCTGATGTTTAGTTGTTCATCTCCTGAATTTTGCAGGAGACCGAAAATGGGGCGATTTTTATCTGCTTCTCATTAATGCTTTGGATGAGTCAGGCTACAGAAATTTAGTGTTTCAGAACAGGAAAAGCACGGTCCACGTTAAAGCTTTGAGAAAATGTTTATGGAAAAACATGACAGCCCAATTAATTTTTTGAGGGATAAATTTGTGTTTGTTTTTTTAATTTGAAATGAAGTATTGCAAATAGAACCGCTCAGGAAGTCATTCTCTATGTTCTAATGATTTAATTTTATTAACTGCACTGTATGTTCGAACAGATCACGGCAAAAAAATCCTTCCAGTTTGCGGCTCCTTCAGACTGAAATCAGCTGGAGAAAAACTTAAAGCTGAAGGACTTGGTTTCTTTGAATGTTTTTAAGGCCATTCATTCTTAGAGATGTTTTAAATGAGGCGTCTGTTTGTAAATGTTTTAACTGATATGGTAATTCTTAGTTTTCTGGGTGTATTTTCACTGGCTTTATTTATTTATTTTTTAGTCCTGCTTCTTATTATGATGGACTTTAACTGTTTTGTGATAACTGGTTTTTATGTTTTGTAATGTTGGCGTGCTGCTACCATTCTTGGCCAGGTCTCTCTTTGAAAAAGAGATTTTTAATCTCAGTGAGATCTAGGCAGGTACAAGGAATTTGAGAATGTGTGGATTATTGTCTTAAAGTGCTATGGATGATATTTTATTTCCCCATGATGATGTCAAATGCATTTCATGCTTAATGTAACTTATTCACTGATTATCCATTCATTTATAACTGCCAATATGTCAAAGTAAAGACATGTAAATGAATAAAATCTTTTTTTCTCCATCACTGGAGTCTTTACATTAGTCCTAACAGTTACAATATATACAAAACAGAGAAATCTGGTAGCATAAATTGCAGATTGTTAGCAAATGCTGCAACCTCCACCCGCATATTTTCAATTGCAGTAGTTAGTTAATTGCAACAACGTTTAGGATATTCATCCATCTATTTTCTGAGGCAACAGTTTTTAGGACAGAAACTCAGAATTTCCTCTTCCCAGCAACACGCTCCAGCTTCTCCTCGATGATCCCGAGGCATTCCCAGGTCAGAGAGGATACATAATCTCACCAGCTAGTTCTAAGTTTGCCCCAGGGTCTTCTCACAGTGGGATGTAGCTGGAAAACTTTCAAAGGGAGGTGCCCAGGAGGCCTTCGAATCAGATGCTACCTCAGGAGCAGCAGCTCTACTCCAAGCTTTCCCTGGATGTTGGAGCTCCTCACCTCATCTACAATCAGCTTTATCAGCTGATTGTATCCAAGACTTTGTTCTTTAAGTCATGATCCAAACCTCACAACCATAGGTGAGGGTTAAAATGTAAACAGACCTGCAAATTGAGAGCTTTGTCTTTTGGCTCAACTTATTCTTCACCACAACAGACCAGAGGAACACCGGCCCAGAGCGCAAAAGTCATGGCTCAAAGATGCCAACAGAACCACATTATTTGCAAAAAGACCCTGAAGTTCATTAACCTGGCATCTTCCTCTCCTCTACTGAGACTTCAAATATTGTCTACGAACACCACAAACGAAACCAGTGACCAGGGACAGCCCTGGGGAAGTCCAACCTCTTGACTAGCTTTTTGCACATTCTGGGGAAAGTTTTAGAACTTATTTTGATAGTTTGTCATTATAATTATTTGCATTTTCCAGCCATTCTTTGTGGTGTAGTAGCTAAAGTTAAATATAGCAGTCTTTAAAACTCAGACAGTAAAGTCATTACTTCATTATTACTTATTTGTCTCAGTTGACAGTGACTAAGTGTTCAGAGGCAACACTGATTTAATGAGGCGCCGCATTATAGCTGTGGCTTTATTTACTGAAACTTGTTTGGTTCTATTCTGAGCTTATTGAAAGCATGATTTTGCCTCCACATCGTTTTGTTTATTTGTGTTCACAAGAAGGAGTTTCTTAAATGAAATTCACAATTTGTTTGTATCATTTTTCTTTTGCTATAAGGTTTATTCAGCAGATACCCTGAGGAGGACTATGAGTCATTTCCTCTGCCAGAGTCTGTCCCTCTGTTCTGCCTTCCCATGGGGGCCACCATCGAGTGCTGGCCAGCAAACACCAAATACTCTCTCCCTGTTTTTTCTACCTTTGTCCTCACCGGAGCCTCAGGAGAGAAGGTAAGAAGGATAAACGCATAGCTTCACTTTTTGTCTGTCACTCTTATTTAGACTGATTCAGATTGGTGACAAACATCTTGACAGCAGCAGCAGATGCAACACGCTGCTGGTGACTTACAGACTGTTTTTGCTATTTATTCACCAGATATCACTGCAGAAAACTCACAACGCACTGTATTCTAAAGGAGAACTGGGTCAGGCTTGTTGCAATCTTCTGGAGAAAACTCTGCAGCTTCATATTGAATTATGTCCTTTTCAGACAGTAAAAACATAAAAACCTCATTAATTTGGTACAGTCTTTAGTGATAAGTTTCATTGCCTTGAAGTTAACGTCCTTATTTTCCAGAAGAAAAGATGCCTTTTTTGCTGCCTACCACCACAAGATTCAAACAAGCACCCCATTTTTTGATCTTTTATTTATACAACTCAAATTCCGAAAAAGTTGGGATGTCGTGAATAAAACAGAATGCAAAGACATGCAAATCTCATGAACCCATATTTTATACTTAGTTTAGATATCAAATGTCTAAACTAAGAAACTGTAAAAATATTTAGAAAAAAATGAAGGAATTTTAAATTTGTTGGCAGCAACACATGCAAATTCATAGGCAGGGTCATGTTTACTGCTATGAAGCAATGTATCCCCTCTTCTTTTAACAACAGTCTGTTTGTGGCTCTGGAACAGTGGTTGGGCAGCTGTCTTGGGACTGGAAGGTCACAGATTTTATTCCCCTACCATTCCTATATGTCACGGTGTCCTTGAGCAAGACACCTATTCCCTAACTGCTCCCCAGGCAGCTTAAATAGCTGCCCACTGCCCCACTTGTGTGATGGGTCAAATGCAGAGAACAAAGTTCGACATTGCATGGGTACATACAATGATGACAACATATAGCAAGTTTTTTCTAAAACTTCTAGTAACTGAGAGATCAGTTACTGGAGTTTTTAGAGGGGAATGTTGTCCCATTCTTGTCTGATGGAGGATTTTAGTTGTTAAACAGTCCGGGATCCAGTTTAGTGGCCTCAGGATTCTGTCTCTGCTATTTGCAGATGATGTGGTCCTGTTAGCGTCATCGTGCGGGGATCTCCAGCTCTCTCTGGAGCGGTTCACAGCCATGTGTGAAGCGGCTTGGATGAGGATCAGCTCCTCCAAATCTGAGGCCATGGTCCTCAGTCGGAAAAGGGCGGACTGCTCTCTCCGGGTTGGGAATAAGGTGCTGCCTCAAGTGGAGGAGTTTAATTTTCTTGGGGTCTTTCTTGTTCAGAAGTGATGGAATAATAGAGCGGGAGATTGACAAACGATATTGCGTACTCTGTACTGGTCTGTTGTAGTAAGGAGGGAGCTGAGCTGCAAGGCAAAACTCTCTGTTTACCAGTTGGTCTTCGTTCCTACCCGCGAAAGAACGAGATTACGGAAACAGGCAGCTGAATTGAGTTTTCTCTGCAGGCTAGCTGGGCTCTCCGTTAGAGATAGGGTAGGAAGTTTGGTTTTCCAGGAAGGACTCGGAGTTGAGCTGCTGCTCCTCCACATCAAGAGGAGCCAGTTGAGGCGGTTCGGGCATCTTGTAAGGAAGCCCCCTGGACGCATCTCTAGGGAGGTTTTCCTGGCATGTCCAACAGGGAGGAGACCCCAGAGAAGACCCAGGACATGCTGGAGAGACTGTCTCTCGGTTCGCCTTGGAGTCCCCAACAAAAGAGGTGGATGTGGAAAAGAGATGTCTGGGCTTCCTTGCTCAAGCTGCTGGCCCCGCCATTAGACTCTGGAAAAAGCGGCAGATAACGGATGGATGGATCCTCCTTTGTGGCTCTAATTCTGGGTTTGAAAGGTGGGCCTGCTGGGAAGAGACCAATGTTGACTCATATCAGTGAATCAAGTGGTGAAACAATCTTAGAAAAAAAACAAATAACATCTAGAATCCACCATGTTGGAGCTCAGATGGTGACAACCCTGCTGCTGAGTCATGTTTTATTTTCTTTGTGTGTTTGTGTGTTTGGGTCTCTCATTCTTGTGATACTGAACAGCAATATGCCTGCATCCAGTACTTTGCAGAGTTGGACCTGCATGCTGGGATCTGTATCCACCTTTTGATGTTTCCTACACCAAATGTTTTATTTACCAAAGCTGAATGTCATGTGTGTTTTTCAGTGTTTATTGTCCGTTTTTATTTTCCTTGTATTGTTTATTTTTCTGTGATGTTTATTTTCTTTGTATTCTGTTTATTCTATTGCCTCCCTCTGTCAGCTTCTGCCCCTCAGTCCTGCCTCTCCCACTCACACTTGTTCCTTGTTTCAATTCGCCTCACCTGTCACCACTTACCTCATCAGCCCCAGCCTACTTCTTCTCTCAGCCTTCTCTGCACATCAGTTAGTCATTCCTCTTGTCGCTCTGCCAGTCCTTTCTATGCAGCTTGTGTTTCTGTTGTCTTCCTGGATTGTTGTTTTTTTGTTTATTGCCACGTCAGCCTTTTGATTTATTTTATTATTAAAAAAATGTTTTCATTCTTCGAGTCCTTGCGTGAGTCTGCATCTTGGACCCTATTTACAGCCACACTGTTGACACTGAAGTAGAATCTTTGTGATTAAAATGTTGTGACTTATGAGGCCAAAGTTGTTGTAGTCAAATCCGCTAAAATGATTTTTGGATTTTAAATTGAACTCAAACTTCATAAAATAAAGTAGATAAAAGCATATACTGTATGTCTTTAACCATAGTTTCATTTTAAGCATACGTGCACATTTATTTTAGTAATAAGATAAATTCAGAGATATACATGCATCTCATTTGTTAGTGTCATAACCAAAATTGTAAAAAGTACCAGCTGCATGCAAGTATTAGAAACTAAAATGATCACTTGCTTTTTAAAAGTTACTTTTATTTGTTGAACTTTTGATGAATGTGACTTTTTATTTTTGCAGATTACAGCATCTTTGCTGCCTTAAGTCACATTCCTAATACAGTATATGAACAAAATTGTTTAGCTGCACCTGTAAATTACGTTCAGGTGTTTCAGTCAGGATTTGGGCTCAACCCCCGATTTTCAGTGATGGAAAGTTATTATTCTGAATCTGTGGCAACACTTTGAGGAAAGCCATTTTCTATTTCATCATGACAAATCCAGGACTGTAAAGACATGGTTTGATGAATTTGGTGCGGAAGAACTTGACAGTCTGTCACAGCTTCAAAAGTGGATCAGCTCTATACAGTCCCTGTTAGCGTGATGGTCAGGTGTAACCTTTGTCTCTATAATGTATCATTCTTACTGTGGAAACCCTTCTATTGCAACATTGAAGACAATATGATTGGCTCTAAATATTCATTTTGTATAACATCTAAATCTGTGTACCTTTATCATACATCAAAGAAGAATAATCAGAAAGGTTTGGCATTGCAGGTGGAAATCAGCTTCTCGGGATGATGAATTGTAGGAGCTTAAAGTTGAAGTAGTTCAGTTCAGAACTGTCAACTTAGCTCAAATTTTTCCATGAACATGAACTGCAAACATGACCTAGATCGTTAAATAGTGTTTATATGACGTGTGAACTTATACTATAATATGTAAATTTTCAAATTGCAAATTTAAAAATCTGTTAAATATTTTCACTTTAAAAAAACTAGAAAATTAGTAAGCTTTTAAAGTATTCTGCCTGTATCGTAATCATCTTTTAAATTAGTTTTAAAAGAATGAAAGAGAAATATAATTCTGTTTAATAATTAAGGCCGACTTTGAACACAGATGGATGCACACATTTCAGCTGTCACAGGTAGCAGCAGATAAGTCGGCTGGCTTTGGTTTGTGCAGGAATTGATGAATTGAGTCATATTTCCAGGATTTGTTTGTCACAGAACTGCCAATGACTCAACAAGCTGCTCTTTGGCCCACAGTTTGTCCTCACGGTATTGATTGTTCAGAGAAGCAAATTAAACTGTCTTTCACTACTTGTTGATGTTTTATTAAACAACAACAAAAGATATTAGTTTGGTTGATGATTACAACCTATCTGAGATTTGACACTGTGAGTCGGATCTTTTTTTTTTTTTTTTTTTAAGTATTTTTTTGTCTTAATGAGACTAAATAGTAACAAAGAAATTTGGAAAAGAGTTGTGGAGTGACCAGGAGTTAAATTGGGCTCAGCTCTGGCATTTATGCTTTGTCATCGTAGCATACTTCAGTGTGTGTATTTTTTGACAGTATATATTTTAACACCTTTTTCAGGGTATAAACTAAAGCTACAGTTTTCACTGAGACTTGGCCTTTCTGCTTTAGTTCTGCCAGAGACCACATGCAACCAATGCATCAACTTTTCAGGTTCAGGATTTATAGCAGACGCTGTGCGAGTTAGGTTGAAATCAACAGAGCTGTAAATGAGAGAAATATGACCTTTATTCCCAGCAGTTGCACTCTAAAACAGAAAAATACATAAACCTTTCTGCACACCTTCAAGCAGTCAGTTTTTAAATTAATGGACACAGTAATAGGATTCTTTAGATAACACACACACACACACACACACACACACACACACACACACACACACAGCTGAATGATGGGCAAATTTTAAAGTGATACTTCGTAGTGATAGTTAGCTCGTTTGTTTGGCCAAAAATAAACTTTATTTCTCCAAACTGAGGCCGTTCAGAGTAGAGATAGACTGATTAATCAGTTGAATCAGTCAATTTTGACCATTTTTTTTTAAATTGGCAATTGTCTGTACTTGTTTATATATAAACACTTACAAAGAAGGAAAATGAAG
This sequence comes from Kryptolebias marmoratus, assembly GCF_001649575.2. Classification (NCBI taxonomy): domain Eukaryota; kingdom Metazoa; phylum Chordata; class Actinopteri; order Cyprinodontiformes; family Rivulidae; genus Kryptolebias; species Kryptolebias marmoratus. The sequence continues at coordinate 28,200,570 of NC_051444.1, forward strand.
ATGCAAGAGCAGCTTTTACAACTAGCTTACAGTACCCCTCAATTGCATTTTTTAAAAGTGAGAATTCTCTTCTATGTACTATTTTAAAGTGTAAGCAATTATTGTTATATTTTGTTAAATGAAAAATACATCTTGGTCAAAATAAACTAAAAAAACAAAACTGGTGTTGTATGTCAGTCAACGACTGCAGGAATTTTTTAAAATACTGGGATTGGCCATAAAATAAAATCATATTGGTCGGCCTCAAGTTCTGCAACAGAAAAGAGATTGTTTCTAACCCTTCCACAGAAAATGTATTTTGAATTATCTCTATAAACAATATTCACAAAATTATTCTGTAATTTTAGAACCACAGTTCTTATTGCCAGTATTAATTTTTCATTTTAGTAAAGGTGTGACTTGTCAATTTTATCTTAAACAAAATTTATTTTCTGTAAAGTCCAATTCAGATTTTGTCTGATTTCAATTTTGCCATAAAAATTAAAATTCTAACTTTATACATTTTATTTTTATTTAAACCTCTGCTTCCATAAAAAAAATAAAAAAAATTTTTTCATAAAAACTGATTATAGAACAACTTTTACAAATTTTGAAAAACAGCACCAGATTACTGATTGGTACAAAAAAAAATAATTTGAAAAAATAATCACAATATATCTTGTTTAGAAGTCATGCTATACTTCCTTAACAATACTTAACATTTTTTTAATGAATTTATCTTTTTTGCCTGGGATTGCTTCATTTAGTTTTCATCCTGAGCACTTCTCACAGTCATTGTCACATGTTCTGCTGGCAGGGCTATTGGTCGGGGGTTTGCTTGGACTTAAGCAGCACAGCTTAGGTATAATTAGTCTAAATAAGACTACTAACTGGTGCCCAGTATTTTTTATCAGAGAACTGCATTGTAAGAGAATGTTATTTATTTTGCTTCTTTTCAGGAGGGTAATTTTGTGGTAGATGGATGTGTGTGTTTTGATGTTTGTAGACAGATATGATATAACTCAAGTCTGCTCTTTCAGGTTTATGGTGCAGCCATCCAGTTCTATGAGCCATACCCAGAGGAGTGCCTGACAGATCAGCAGTTCTCCCAACTGGGTCTCCTAAGCCCACAAGAGCACAAACCATCCAGCATTACAGCAAATACCACAGATGGCTCCAACCCCTGCTCAGTCTACACCAACAAGTGTATCTGCTTGCTCTCTCATTGGCCCTTTTTTGATGCTTTCCGGAAGTTCCTCACATTCCTCTATCGTTACTCCATCTCAGGCCCTCATGCGCTGCCCATCGAGAAGTGAGTCAACTCAGTTTTTATGTTCTGTTGTTATAAAAAGTTGCGACAATGCTATAAAAAAGGCTTCTTTATGATTAGTAAAGCATTTAATCTCTCTAGTTATTTGAGAATAGTACAGAAGCAGTTTATGATATCTTAAAAACTGAGAAATTGTTTTTTATTTTTGTATGTGGATATGTATAAGAAGATGTGAATATATTTTGGAACTGATGACAAGATCAGGCTAAAGAAAAGAAAGCCACACAAGAAGTTTGGAAATAAAGTGGGATTGTAAAGGAGTAAAAAGAAAAAAATACAAAATAGGAGGAGGAGATTACTTTGACAGCCACTCAAAAAAAAAAAATGGTGGAAGACTTTAGTTTGTCAAAATGTAAAGAAAAAGTCAAAATACTATTTTTTTTTTTTCCACCAAGGTCAAAATACTGCAAATAAAGTTATTGGGGTTAAAAATGGAATCAAAAACCAAAACATCATTGGCAATTTTTGTAGTGACATTATGCTTAAGACGTTTTAATCACAGTCTATGGTTTCAGTTCATTTCTGCTGCTTTATTTGTCCCCTGTGGGGCATTTTCATGTGCAGCAGTGGGAGCATATACAATTAACATACACGGAACATCCAGCAAAAAAGACACGATACATATATAGAAAGCATGATGGTACGGAAATACAAACACAACAGTCATGGGTTAAAAAGTTCAGAAAACAAGTTCAAGCTAAAAATAATAAAACCCCTAAAATAGACTACCTTTTCCTCCTGGAGTTTAACAGGGAGATGGCAAATAGTAGGAAAGAATGTTTATAGCTGTTGGTTTTGGCGAATGAAAGTTTGAGCAATGTATCGGATGGAAGAAACTGGAAGTGTTGGTGTGAATGGGAACAGTCAGACAACATGGATTCTGTCTTCTCAGTGGGTTCGTTGATGTCACCCAAGGATTCAATGAACAGAGCCCAGCTGTGCTGTCCAAACAGCCCTGCAGAGACAGAATGGCCTCCCCAGACTGCACTTTATTGTTCCTGCTTGTCACTTTTTCTGTCTGTAGACATGTCCAGTATTTAAGAACCAAATACATACAACTATGGTTGGCTGAACCCAGCATGGGGAGAGTAATTGATTTGTAGGCATTTTTAATAGACCCATAAGATTGGTAAAGAATCATACCCCCCTGTTGGAACAGGAAACATGATGATAAAAAATTATGCGTTTTATCCAGTTAACAGTGGTGAAAGTCACCTTAAATCAAGTTCAGAAAATCTGGAGATAGTCTAAAGTTTCTGTACAATTTGAGAGATAATTTCAAAGGTGTTTTTTTACAATGGCCTTTGAATGAATGTAAACTACTGTCAGAAAAATCTAAGGGAAATTATGTGACAAGTAAAAAGTAAGTAGGGACACAGAAAGAAGTTTGAATCTTTGTCTAAAACCAGAATTGCTTTAGACAAGCGATCATTTATGTAGACAATCTGCCTCCATATGACTTCCCTGATATTCCAGACACTTTCGGTGCGAAGCGGAACCTCAAACCCATCTATCGCCATCTCACCATCAGTGTCCTTTTCTCCATGCCACGAAGCCAGGTCTCTGTGAAGGCCAGGATGCAGGCTTCTTTGAATTCATGTTTCCTAGTCTTGTAGCAGAAGGACCAGGCATTAGATAGGATGATGGAAGGCAGCGGCATATGAGACAGGTGTGGTTTCAGCTCCGGTTCATCGTGTTTCAATTTATTATCCTTAAGATGTTTCTACAGCTTAATTGGAAACCAACTGTAGTAAATTTATTTGATTGGACATAATTTAGAGAGGCGCACATCTATCTATATAAGGTCCTACAGTTGACAGTTCATGTCAGAGCACAAATCAAGCAGGAAGTCAGAGGAGTTGTCTGTAGACCTCTGAGGATTATGTCTTGAAGGACTCTTAGACCACGAGAAACAAATTTCTCTGGTCTGATGAGACAAAGATTGAACTCTTTAGCATTAATGCCATGTGTCATGTTTGGAGGAAACAAGGCACAGTTCATGAACAGGACAATATTATTCCTACAGTAAAGCATGGTGGTGGCAGCATCATGGCGTTGGGATGTTTTATTTAGCAGTAGGAACTGGGAGACTAGTTGGGTTTGAGGGAAGGACGACTGCAGCAATGTACTGAGACATCCTTGATGATAACCTGCTCCAAGGCGCTCTTGACGTCAGGCTGGGGTCACGGTTCATCTTTCAACAGGACAACAACCCAAAGAGCACAGCTAAGATCTCAAAGGAGTGGCTTCAGGACCACTCTGAGTGTCCTGGAGTGGCCAAGCCAGAACTCAGACTTGAATCCGATTGAACATCTCTGGAGAGATCTGAAAATAGCTGTGCACCGATACTTCCCAATCCATCCTGAAGGAGCTTGAGAGGTGCTGCGAAGAGGAATGGGTGAAACTGCCCGAAGATATGTGTGCTAAGCTTGTGGCATTATTCAAAAAGACCTGAGTCTGTAATTACTGCCAAAAGGTGCATCAACATAGTATTGAGCAAAGGTTGTGATTCCCTATGTTAATCAGTTTTTTTTATTTTTAACAAATTAGCAAAAATCTCATAAAACCTTTTTCACAATGTCATTATGGGGTATTGTTTGTCTTTTTTGTATTTTGTGGGGGAAAAAATGAATTTAATCTGTTTTGGATTAAGGCTGTAACATAACAAGATTTGGAAAAAATGAAGCCCTGTGAATACTTCCCCGATTCAAAGGGGTCCACTTCATCTGGCTTAGTCCTCAAATTTTATTCAAACTTTTCTACACATTCTGATTTTATTCTTGACATTATTTTGACTTTAACCTCAAAACTCTGAAATTTTCTTCCAGTTGTTGTTTTTGTGTGGCCTTAATATGTCCTTGTAGATAACCACTCTGGAATAAACTGTAGGTGAAGTCAAGTTAAAACAGGTTAAATCTTGTTTTTTATGTTTAATTGCAAAAATATCTCAAAACTGCAGTTCGAAAACCAGCTTCTATAAAGACAAGAAGGTGCACCCAATATGGTGCATTTGTGGAAATCTCTATCAGTCATGAGTCTTTTCACTTGAATCAGACACTTTTTTTTTTCTAAACAGACAAAAAAAGTGCCATAATTTTTCTTGAAACAATGCCACTCAGGTAATATGTAACATTCTTTTCATGTTTCACTGCTACACAAGGCTCACGACACATTTCTCTGCCTCCCACTGCTGTTATTTCTGGCCTCACAACCCTCCTGATGTTACTTCTTTTTCCCAGGCACATCTCTCACTTTATGCACAAAGTTCCCTTTCCTTCCTCCCAGAGGCCTCGCATCTTAGTGCAGGTAAGCTGTTTCTTTATTGCGCGGCTGAAATGCTGCTCGTGATTTTTGTTGCACAAGATGCACGGTAAACTCGGATGATCACCACTGTGCAGAAAATAGAGTGAAATAAAAGTGCCTGGAGGGTGCAGTAGTTAGATCCTCCTTTATGGATGAATGTTTAAATAGTTCTGTGCAGGTGTTGTATTTTTTTGCTTGGTTGGTTTAATCTGACTTTCCAGCTTTTTTTTTGTTCAGCTTTCACCACATGACAGTCTGATGTTGAGCCAACCAGTGAGTTCTCCTTTACCGCTCAGGTAAGAGCAGCTGCCATGAACGTTTTATTGTCAAACTTTAATCTTCTTCTCAGGCTGAAAAGATGGACTTGTATGCAAATGTTTGGCTGTCTCTTGGCAAACTATTGTTTTGAAGCAAAGAGAAGTAACAACTGTTTAACCTGCAGGAAAAACAGTCCGATGTCTACATGCTAAAGCTTCATTTCCTTAAGTTTTACATCATTTGATTTATATGTGATGCAGTATTTTCTATTAATAAGTTAGCTGAGAAAAACGAACAATAACAGATTGACCCTCTACCCTTTTAGATGCCAACCTTTTAGCAAAAGTCAAAGTGTACTCTTGATTTTTAGCTTTTTAGTTCTGATTTTATGAACTTTCACTCACTGTCCTTTGCAGAGCACTTCACACTTCTGATATATTTCTCACCAAATTTTAAGAAAAAACAGATTTTAGGTTAAAAGCCTAGCATTCCCTTAAGGATCTAGCATTCCTTTGAGGAATGCTAGATCATCTTATGTTGAGAAATGACAGAGTTGTAGCCAGTTTGATAAAACCTTGAAAATAATGTCCGGATCTCATGCTCAGCTGCTACTACACAAAACCTTAGCTAAATATCTATAAAACTGACTAAATTTGAGCAGTTTCTTGCGTTTTCTAAGTGCAGCTAGCTGTGGTGGCCATCTTGAATTGAGTTGACTACAGTAATCAGTTGTAGATGTACATCCAGTGATTATTTTCTGAAAGTTTCATTAAAATCTGCACGATTTTATTGAACATTTATAACACAAATCAATAGCAGTAAAATGGTACCCTCAAGTTTTAATTTTGTCTTGACTTCCTTTTAACTACTTAATGTTATTTAAAACTGAAACAAGTCTTTCTCTGCATGATAAGCATCATTTTGCCTCAGTCAAGTGACAAATAGCTGCTGGGTGTGAAGAATTTTGACATTTACGGTATAACTTCATGAATGGGCTGAGGTAGCTTTGTGGTCAGTGTTGCGGTCTTGTAATCCTGAGATTACCCAGATTGCACCCAGCCTTTAAAAATTGCCAAATCTTTCCTGCAAGATAGCTTTCTGTGGCAACTCCTGAAGAAGAGCGCAGCAGAAAAGCCAACAGTATAATTTTTTGAAATTAGAAGTAACATTTGATAAAAGGTTATTATTTCAGTGGGCAAATCACTGCTGCCATTTGCACAGTTAGCAGTCTGTTGGAGTAATGAAGCATTTATTAGTGAAGTTTGTTGACATGAGAAAACTTAGTGTAAATATAGTTCATACAAACTGTTTTTTTTGTAATCAAAAGGTTTTTTGCATTCAGCTGGGGAAGATACAAGAACATGTTCGAAGATAAGAGAAGATTAAAGGGTTGTGCATGTCTGCAGTAGAGATTTTATCAGTAAATCTGCATTCTGGGTTTTGTTTTGTTTTTGTTTTTTTTAGCGGTGGGAGATTTTCCACACTGCTCCAGAACCTCGGCCCAGAAAACTCTGTGACGTTACTCGTGTTTGCCGTCACCGAACATAAGATCCTGATCCACTCGTTACGTCCAGCAGTGCTGACCAGCGTAGCTGAGGCTTTAGTGTCTGTGAGTTCCTGCATTCACTCTCAGCTCCACCCAGGAGTGTCTCCATTTTGACATTTTATTTAGGGCAAATGTAACCCGTCAGATCTGTTGTTTATTCAAGCGAATGATGTTGATTGTTGATGCAATGTAAATCTAACCTTATCTTTCTTTCATTTTTAAGGTAGCTTTATTTCACTAACAAGTTGTCATCATTGAAATAGTTTTCATTTTTCTCCTCTTCCTCAGATGATCTTCCCTTTCCACTGGCCGTGTCCTTATATCCCCCTGTGCCCCCTGGCTTTGGCCGATGTGTTGAGCGCCCCCTGTCCATTCATTGTGGGGCTGGACTCTCGATACTTTGATCTTTACGACCCTCCGCCGGATGTGAGCTGTGTGGACCTGGACACAAACACCATCTTCCAGTAAGCACTGTCCTAAAACCTTTTATATTAAGGCTGCAGCTACTGAGTATTTTTAAAACTCTACCATCTCAGTCTTTGATTAATTCAAACATACATATGCTTTGCTGCTGTTTGTTTTGCATCTTCAATAAAAAAAACTACTTCTCCCCTTTCTGCTCACTTGTGCACATACATATGCACATCACAAAAGATCTATTCATGTATGTAATTTATTATTTATTATTTAAAAAAATAGAGGTTTTTTTCTAACTTCCTCCATTCTTGGTCTCTAGTGATGAATATGTTTTTGTATGCAGCAGTGACTTTAATACAGCTCGTCACACACAGCGAACATAGAGCTCCAATATATTTTCTTTTGCTGGATTTTTTTTCTTACTTGAAAAGCTTCTAGGTCGTCAGGTCTGAGTTTAGAAACCGATCCAGCGGAAGAGGTTATTTTTTTAGTCAGACTCATTTCAAAGTCAAGAAAATTTCAATTTTCTGGTGTGTCAGGTAAGGTCACAGCATTAGGGTGGTCTGAACGCTGATGGTCATGTTGATTTTAGCTACAACCTCAATAAGTGCCTCTGCTTTTCCAGCAATGAAGATAAACGAGCCCTCACGTGGAAGATCCTGCCAAAGAAAGCCTGTAAGAACCTAATGAATGTGCTGAGTAATCTCCACCAGCAGCTGGTTGACGGTGAGTACTGACCTGATTTATGAACTGTTACAAGGCGTCACGTTTAGAGTACAGTTTCAGTAAATATTTTTTTTAATTTGTATGTCTCTGTGCATAAAGAGAAGCTGTCAGGGGTAAACAGGAAAGATTTAATCTATGACATAATCACCGTCTTATTTTAGGCCTCTGCGTAATGTCAGGTTATTTACATGATATATTTATGGCTAATAGAGAATATGTTATGCATCATTCAGTGCCTGTATGTTTTTACAACTTTTTCTCATTCAACAAAACTAAAGTGAAAAATAATCCTTTTCAGGCAGAATGTCTTAATCATCCGCTGCCCTTTCGGTGGCGCCCACTGTTGTTGTCAGTTTTCTTTGCTATTCCAGACAGATCCTCGCTGAGAGGCTATTAAAAGCAGCTGCTTACTCATCTGTAGTAATTGAATAAATGAATTTTCTGATTCAGTGAAGTTGAAAATCTCCCAAGTTGCTGCCAGAAGTGCTGATATCCATATGGATTCCAGAAGTTTTAATTGAGAGTTTTACGTCCTTTTGACTTCTGGAAAAGAGGATGAAAACTTGAGGGTTTTTAAATGTAATTAAAACTGTTTTTTTTTTTTTTGTTAATCACCATTTGACATCGTAATGCCTTAAACTGAAGCACCTCACTGGCATTTGACTTTGTAGGAATTCGGCTGCGGCCTCAGTTACCAGCTTCGACATTGAAATAAAGCTCGAGGTGCTAACATACAGTGTTTTTGTGTTCAGGTCAGTGCCGGCCTGATGGCTTGCTGGAGCTGAGCATGAGTAATTCACAAGAGCTGAGCTGTGGAAAGAGTCTCCACACGCTGGAGCTGGAGATCCAGGAAGCCTTTCTGCGCTTTATGGCAGCTATTTTAAAGGGTTACCGCTCCTTCCTGCGGCCCATCACCCAAGCACCTTCAGAGAAAGCCACAGACGCTAGCTCGCTCTTCGACTTGCAAGGTATCAGGATTATTTTGGAGCCAAACTCTTTGAAACCAGCGCAGCATGTAGAGTATTATTTAAAAGTCAGAGATCAGAGTCACAAAGGAAACAGCCTGCATGTATTAACTCTGCTCTCCTTTTCCCCAGCAGCCTCTTCAAAGTCCTCACACAGGAAACATAACAAGTCCCTTTCAGTTTAATGAGACAGTTTCTCTCTGGTTGCTGGCCAAAGTTTTCAGCCTTGAGGAAAGCCTAAAAAAGAAAGTACAAAAACAGCATATCAAATTTTGAAACTGAGAATTTTTAGGATTTGTTTTTATAATTTTTGCTAGCTGTACATTTTTTTAAAAAGCAGAGTCCGTTGCATGTGCACTATCACATTTTTAACAGTACTATAGTCCTATTCAGACATGGCACTGTGGATCTATTTTTGGTGATTCGACTGCAAGTGGACGGCTTTGATTGAAAGCATTTAAACCTGACATATTTACAGTAATTATCTAATTTACAGAGCTCAGTGTCAGAGCAAAGACTGAAGAGTTTAACCTGTAAAAATCCAGTGTGCTGATTGTTGTCAGCTGTTCTACACATTGTAACATTAGCAATGTGTTTATTCTGGTAAATATGCAAAATAATACTGCAATAATGACTCAGCACATTATAGCTTACAGTGACCACAGGGATTCCAGTCAGCTCTAAAGAATCAGAACAAACAAACTAAAGAGACTCTCTGTACCTCATCTTGAAATCTTGAAAATTCCCGCATAATGGTCCTTTTTATTGACAAGGACTCTGATAAACAGTTTATTTAAACTTTTAGCCAAAACTAAACAACCAAAAAAAACTTTGTCTTCAGAATATTCCCAGGGAATTCTGTGGAAATATTTTAATCCGCTGGTAGCGGGGCAGTTTTTAATTTTTTTGTCTTATCCGGACATGTCCACCTAACAGCTCTGCTGCTTGTGTGGGGTCCCATCAGTTCAGTAGGAGGTCCTACAGTAAGGATCAGGACGGATTGTGTTCAGACTACCAGACGTATGTAGACAAAATAGGTCCAGACCATTTCCAAAAGTGATTTGAGCGAAAATATTTTCAGTTCTAATCAGTGTTGTTCACACCAGTATTTAGTGCTGTTCTTCTGCAGTCCAATCACTCAGGAAAGACTTTAAGGTCAGGTTTTATGACTTTAACCGCTCAGGCCTTTTTTGTAATATTTTGAGTTTAATATTTTCTGTGTGACAGGCCTGTGCTGCAGACAGACCCCAAACTATTTTGTTTTGGAGCTGTATTATTAAGACATGAAGAATGTAGTTTTGCATCATCTATCTGAAATAAACACGACCTCAGAGAAAACGTGTCCTCTGGATGCCAACATATTTTCCCCTAAAATCTGTAAAATATTCAGCTGTATTTGTGCCACAGATGTACGGATTCTGCATGGCTTGTGAACTAAGGTTCCTCAGATTATATGTTGGCTTTTGAAGATTGTACTAACAAGTCAAATTGTCCTTTTTTCACTTAATGGAAAGAATCTTCTAGATGTTTTTTTTAAAGCTTTTATTCATTTTGTGACCTTAGATTATACATGTTTAAATTCTTGCAATTTTGTGTCTTTTAAAAAGTGGAGAACTGCTCCCATTTTTACTTTTGTATGACTCATCTTAGGTATTTTACTGATGTGGTTCAGATTAAACCAAAGTAGTCGTGAGACGTTCCACCATCTGTTACATTAGCTTGAGTATCCTTGTTGATTTCACTTAAACTTTAACCCAGTTAACATTTTGGGGGCGTATACTCTTTTGATCAGAAGTCGTCATCATGGACTGTAAAAGTTGATGCCAAAGTCTTGTGGCAAGATTGTGTTACCTCTGGAGATCTGATTACCTGCTTAATTTGTTCATTTTAAATGAAACATTTGGGCCTAAAGGATAATTGTTTGTTGTATACCCCATTATTTCTCATTTCTTGCATACTGTACTGTTCTCCACATATATCAGGATGTTTGTAAGCAGTATGTTACAGATTATTGTTTTTTTTTTTTTTACAGAGTGCAAAAGTTTCTTACATCTATAAAGTACCTATACGGTGCAACAGCTCTTCCTGACGGTCTAAAACATTTTGTTTGTGTTCTCTTGGTAATATTTTTATTGCAGTCACAGTATTCTGTCTCGTCTGTGCTGGAAATGTGAATGTGTGACACTTGTTAATCTTTTGATAAGTTCTTGTTAGCGTTCATAAATTAATACCTACGTTTCTTTTGAATCAAGGTGCATTGACATTCACCGCGGTTCTTACAGTCATAAAAACTTTGAAAAAGTATGGAAAATTCACTTGGTATGATAAGAATGTCTTATCATAGCTAAAAGACAGATGTAGTTTTAATTCTGAATGTGAATTAAAACTTTTTTTGTCTTATTAGTTCTAACTTCTCATGGCTTTGATGTTTTGTACAAAACCTTAATGCAGCAGTGAATAAAGCTAACACCTACTGAGCATTTTTGCCGCTCCACTTGCAGGAGGTTTGGTGAGGATAAATGATGGTCCGAGGTACGAGCGGCCATCGTCCTGATTAAAATATTTATCAGCTGCAGGAAGTATTTAACGTTCACCTCTGACCAGGGAGTCTCTGACCATCCTTCCTGCTTTCTGACAGTCAGTAGAGCTCGACCAAGAAAGCTTTTTACAATGTTCGTGCTCATCCCAAAGTGGCCATTACCCTAATGACACTGTGTTATCCAAACCAAGACAAATGGAAGGTACACTATCTATGTGGAATGATGGAGACTTTAACCACAAAAATCACAAACCTTTGGAAAGTCTACTATTTGTTCTTGTTTCTGCCCCCCAGTCTCAGCACATACAGTAAAATCAGCTCTACTGTGTTTAAAACTTTTTTAATTGGTTTCGCAAATTATTCTAAGAAAATCTAAACTCTCAGCAGAGGAATATTACTATGATTTTCAAAGCCTCTCCATGTAAATATTTCCTGTTTTCAGGCTTCTTGAAGAGCCGGGACCGCTCCCACCAGAAGTTTTACTCTTCAATGACCAAGACGCAGATGTTCATCCGCTTCATCGAGGAGTGCTCGTTTGTGAGCGACAAAGACACCAGCCTGGCCTTCTTTGACGACTGTGTGGACAAAGTGAGCTTTTATGTATTTAAAGATTTCTAGATTTTGAAAATTTAAGTTTCTTAAAAAAAAACTGGAGGATTAATCCTTCTGTTATTCTTTAATTCCTGGTTTTCTCTTAGATTTCCTAAATGTTGCTCATTTAGCCAAACTTGCAACTCTTTTTTTTTTAAATTTCTGCTTCTCAATTTTTGTGCTTTTCTTTCTCTTTTTTTTCTCCTGCCTCCTTTTGCAAACAGCTTTATAATTCAGAACGGAGTGCAGAGAAAGGAGGCAAGGTAAGTCTGTTATCATTATCACCTCTTCTGAATCCATTTTGCTTCCAGATGTGCAAATGACCAAATCAGTTTGAGTGAAAATGCATCTGACAGGTAGTCTTCAAGACTTGTTTTTTTTTTCAGACAACTTTTGAAACTGTTCTAGGTTTGTTTGTTTGTTTTTTTTACACCTCTTCCTGATCCTGTCATTTGATTTTACTCCACCTCTATTTAAAGCTGTCTCAGCTTTCTTGGTTTTCTGAATTTTTAATGTTCATTGGGACATTCACTGCATGTGTTGGATTTGCTGCCACAGCAGTTTGTCCTGGGATCGTGAAAACACCATTTCACATAAAACCTAAGCGTACAGTTTTCTGCCGAGATCCTTGCCCTCTATTTTTCATGAGTTTGGTGAGTAAGGGATTTTAGAGCTTCAGTGATTTCTGATCCTAAATGTTTCTGTGACAAGCCTTAGGGATGCTGTAGATGGATCTCCTTTGCTCCATTGGCTGCATTTTGAGTAGTTTGACCTGTGTTTGGGCATAAAGGTTAAATCTGATGTAAAGTTCACACCATTTCTGGTCTCCTTCAGTCATGTCTGTGGGTCACTGGTTTTTGCAGGTGACATTTGTAACTCTGAGACTGACTCAGCTCTCATCTTCTGGCTGTAATTGAGATATATCTGAGGTGAATGTGGAGCGTCCTGTCCTTTCTGTGTTTCCGACCTGCAGTGGGGTGCTTAGGTCTTCTCATTCTCTCTCTAAGTGAGCTCTACGGGCGATTAAACCTTCAGATTTGTGTTTTGTGAGCTTTGGCTGCGTTACATTACTGCCTCTATTGGAAAACGCAGAACTCAAGCACAGAAATATAAGATTAAAATGCATTGATCCTTGAGGGAAGGCGTTTTGGTGAAACAGCAGAGCTAATTGAATCTAGAAGGATCACTTGATGAAGAACAATTAATCTTACTCACTGTGTTGGTCAGAAAGAATTACTCCACTTTGTTCGCTTTAGCAGCTTTATTCCGCCATGCACAACTACAACTGAATCACCTCCACCGCCCCCACCCACGAGGTAAAAAGGACATCACAGTGCCCCCTAGTGGACTGGTGTACAATATAACCAAAAGAACTGTAACACACTGAACTGATTGACTATCAAAAACTTGGAAGTTATTTGCATGAATGGACAAAAGTACAACTAATGTTGGATATATCAGTAGATGAAAACCACTGGGGGGTTGTGGTTTATAATAAAATCCAGTCTATTATGTTTCTTAACCAATATTAACAGAAAATATGCTTCAAATGATACATCTTTAACAGCACCTGACATAAAAACAAACTACAATGAATGGACTTACAGTCGCCTACCAAGGCTTTGTTTTCAGCATGTTATCAAATAAAGTTTAATACCAACTGGGACATTCAGATTGCTGGGGGGTTGAAAGACCTTTGGGTGGCACACAAGCTTTATCTTATTCTGGTTAAAGATTCTTTTACACACACTTGAACACAGATCTCCTGTAAGACAGAAGAGATAATGGTTTGTTAAAACACTTGAATAATTTCTCATAGATAGATAGATTTAAAAAGATAAAAAGATATATTTTTTATGTTTGGCTCATAAGCACATTCAGGAGTCAGTCAATTCTTAACTGCATGTACATAAAAACACAAAAACAAAACACTTAGAATGAGCATTTTATATTTTGAAACTGTATACCTTAATGGTACTATAATTCAAAAGCTCTTGTAAGAATTGTGGAGATATTAATTAATATTACAAAAAGGGTTCCCATTTTTTAACAAAAACATCATCTTTATTGTGCAACCGGCATGTTAAGTATAATCTTCTGCCATTATGTCTTGGAGGGGATTTATTCAGTTATCCAGTTCAGGAGGAGCCATTTTCTAGCACAGAAAGTTAGCATTCTGTAGAGCACATACGTCAGAGTCAAGGCCCGCGGGCCACATCCGGCCCGCGAGAAGGTTTTTTACGGCCCCTGGGATGATCTTGATTTATTATTAGAACCGGCCCGCAGACCGCAGCAAGCCAGCAGCCCGCAGATCTTTTACACGCACCAATACTACATTTCCCGCAATGCAACGGTGACGCACCGAGCAATAGGCTGCTTCATTTCAGTGTTTATTAGCACAGCAGTCGCCAGCATAACTGTAAAATTAACTTTCAGATACCCATCAAAAATGGCAAAAAGGAAGGTGGACACTGAGAACCGGGGGTTTCAAACAAGGTGGGAGTCGGAGTATATGTTCACGGAGGTAGCTGGAAAACCTGTGTGTCTTCTGTGTGGAGAAAGTGTGGCGGTACTGAAAGAGTATAATCTGAGACGACATTATGAAACGAAACACGCGGACAAAAACAAGAATATGGACATGGAACAAAGGCTACAGAAGGCCGAGGAATTAAAACGAGGCCTCAAATCTCGACAGGCTCTGTTCAAAAAAGCCAAATCACAAGGCCAGGCTGCTGTCAAGGCCAGTTTTATTTTGGCAGAAGAGATCGCTAAATCAGCCCGGCCATTTACGGAGGGGGATTTCATCAAAAACTGTATGATTAAAGTTTGTGACGAAGTTTGCCCAGAAAAAAGGCAACTCTTTTTAAATGTGAGTCTGAGCAGAAACACCATTGCCGAGCGAGTAGACCAGTTGTCCATCAATCTAAAAGAGCAGCTTGTGAAAAAGGGAAAAGATTTCATCGCATATTCCTTGGCTGTGGATGAGAGCACCGACATTTCTGACATTGCCCAGTTGTCAATTTTCATCCGCGGAGTGGACTCCAGCCTAAGCGTGACAGAGGAGTTTTTGGCTTTACGTCCTATGCATGGCACAACTACGGGGCATGATTTGTATGAAGAGGTGTCAAGATGTGTAAATGAGATGGAGCTGCCTTGGGAAAAACTCGTGGGTTTGACAACCGACGGAGCACCTGCGATGTGTGGACACAGGAGCGGACTGGTGGCGAAGATACGGGAAAAGATGCAAGAGGAAAACGCGACAGGTGAGCTGGCAGCTTATCATTGTATCATACACCAGGAAGCGTTGTGCGGTAAAGCCTTGAAAATGGAACATGTAATGAGCATCATCACACGCGCAGTTAACTTTATCAGAGCCAAAGGTTTAAATCACCGCCAGTTCAAGGCATTTCTGACGGAGTTAGAAACGGAGCATGGTGATTTGCCTTATCACACAGAGGTGCGATGGCTAAGCCAGGGAAAGGTGCTCCAAAGATGTTTCGAGCTTCGTGAGGAGATTTGTCTGTTCTTGGACAGCAAAGGGAAAGACACAACACAACTCCGAGACGAGATGTTTCTGTGTGAAATGGCTTTTCTGTGCGACATTACGAGTCATCTGAATGCAATGAACTTGCAGCTGCAGGGTCGGGATCGTGTCATCTCTGATATGTACAGTACAGTGAAGGCATTTAAAACCAAACTGACTCTGTGGGAGACGCAGATGCGGAAAGAAAATTTGAGCCACTTTCCCAGCTGCCAGACCATGAAAGAGAAGCTCTCTACCAGTGCGTTCCCGAGCGCACAGTTTGCTGATAAAATAGGTATGCTTTCCGCTGACTTTCGACGCCGATTTGCTGACTTTGAAGCACAAAAAAACAGGTTTGAACTGCTCGGTAATCCATTTGCTGTTGACGTGGAAAGCTCACCACCAAACCTCCAAATGGAGTTGATTGACCTCCAATGCAATGATGCACTGAGGGCAAAATATGCGGCAGTGGGTGCTGCGGAGTTTGCCCGTTTCCTCCCCGACACAATGCCCCAGCTGCGCATCCAGGCTGCTCAAACGTTGTCTATGTTTGGCAGCACATACCTGTGTGAACAACTGTTTTCTTTGATGAACCTGAACAAAACATCACACAGAAGTCGACTTACTGCTGAACACCTTCACTCAATTCTGAGGATTTCCTCAGCTCAGAGCCTTACCCCGAACATTGATGAACTTGTGGAAAAGATGGGACACCACCAAGTATCACCCTCAACCTCAAACAAGTGAACATTACTGTGCAATCACATATTTAGAGTTTTTACTCAGTTCAAGTTTAAAAGTTAAAGTTTAATATTTGTTTTCACTGCATGTTACTTCTCCTTGAGGAAAGTGTTGTTTTTGATTAATAGATTTTTGCACTTTATTTTATTGTATTTCAATCCAATTATATTTTAAAAATATTTCAGTTGAGTGGATGATAGAAAATTGCTATTATTTTTTTCTTTGAAGTAAATTTAGCCCACTTTTGCTAAAATAGAAAATATAGGCTACTGATGGTGCCTTGAATAATACAGGTTTCTTTCATTTAATGTTCATGTTATGGGGATTTTTATATAAAGGAAATTTGTCTTTTGTGTCTGTTGAAAATTAAAGATTACTGACAGAGCCATAAGAAAATATTGCTTTATTTATCTGATCATTTTGGAATATATTTGTTAGGTTTTCAGTAGGTTCAATTAGGTTCACTAGACTATATGCGTCATTTAAAGTAATGTCAATGAACATTCGATCAGTCCGGCCCTCGGCTTGTAGCTAAATTTTTTATTTGGCCCTCCGCCCATTTGACTTTGACACCCCTGCTGTAGAGCTTTCTTTTATATTTATCACTGATAATAGTATCAGTTTTTCCAAGTAACAGATAAAGGGAATTATTATTTAAATTAACATAGTTCCTTTTCCCACAATTCCTTCAAATAAGTGGTTTTCCCTGCATTAAAACATTTAAGAACATTGTAGAAATTACTATCAGAGGTAAACGATTTGCTAAAAAAAGTCATAGCTTGATATGTCCTAATTCAGTGATTCCCAACCTTGGTCCTCGAGGAACACTATCCTGCATGTTTTAGTTGTTTCCCTGCTTTGACACACCTGATTTGAATGAGGGAGTGATTAACAGGCTTCTGCAGACAGAAAGGACCTGCTGAAAAGCAGAGAAACAATGAAAATGTGCAGGATAGTGTTCCTCGAGGACCAGGGTTGGGAACCGCTGTCCTAATTAACCAAAAGTGCTGTGTCACTCCTGATAAAATCCCTAACATGTAAGTGCTTTTAAAAAGTCCTTATTTGAAACATTGTATTTTTAAATTAGTTGATTAAATGACATCAGGGTAGAGCCTTCCAGTAGATCCTGTAATTTTGATATTCCTTTATCAGCAAAATTTTAAAAGTTATTACCCATTGTTCCAGGTAAGAAATCAGGGTTATCACATATTGGACAGAAAATAAAAGTAATTTGTGACCTGCCCTCTGGTTTTCTGATGGTCTGCCATGCTTTAGCCGTGGCTAACATAATTGGATTGATACAGACAGATTTAAGGGTCTTTGCTTATTTATTTATTCATTTTAAAAAGTAAAGATTTCAATGTACAGTCAGACATAAAACTTTCTTTGTCGATTCAGAGCGAGGTGGACTTATCGATCACACAGTCAGCAACGACAAGCAGATGAACAGAATTGGTAGTTTCGAATATCTGGGAGGTCAAGACCCCCCTTCTCATGACGGGCAGCATAACATGCCTATGTAGAGGCGTAATTTCTCATGTTGAATTTTTGCACACAAAAAATTATTAGGATTTCTCATATTTCAAAAGTTTAATAATCAAACACATCTCATTTCAGCAATGAATTATGTTTTTCTTCACAAGCCTTAAGAACCTACGTAAACAATCTGAATAACTGATTAGACGTCCACAAGAATCAAGATTCAGTCAGGTCAGAATGAACCTTTTTCTTCAGGCTGTAGTTACATCATAAATAAATAATTAATGCTACCCTAATACCAACCAGCACTTCCTATGGAGTTCAGCTGATTGAGTCATTTGATACACAAACCAACTTTGTAAATGTCTGTGGTTTTATCAGTAATCATAAATAGCAACTGTTCCTAATTAACTTTTATGTCCTCAATAACATTTTTCACGACTTCCAGACATCCACCGCCCTCAATAACTGAGATCATTTTTTTGCAGCAGGAAAAGAAACATTCTGAGAACAAAATGAGAAGAGAAAAACTGCAACTTAAGCAAGCTGGTCGATCTCTATAGGTATTCTTTTCTTTATTGTCAGACCTGTGCAATAACAACTTTAACATTAGCTATACCATCATCATCTTTACTTGTTACAGCTCTTTTGTGGTTTCCAGTCATGGCATTTTGGCCCAGTATGAGTCTCATTGTAAAGTTTTTTTCTGTGCCTATCAGCAGGGAAACACCCAGAACACTGTGAAGGGCACACATTTGCGAATGTTTTACAAGAAAGTAACAATAATCTGAAAAACTTGTCTCAGTCGTTATTTAAGTGGTTGCAGATGTTTTCCATGAGCTTCTCACATTTGATCCAACTTTCATCATTGTGTTTAAAAATGAGCTCCAAGAAACATAGCAGAACATGATCTCAGGTTTTAATGTTTTACTAGACAAAGAAAAGAAAAGAAAAGTTTTCTTTAGACTTGAGACACATTTAAAAACTTTGATTACAATCAGACTAATGAGTTGAAATTCTGACCTTTAACCCTCCTGTGGCCTTTGGGTCGAATGGACCTGAAGTTACAAGAGCTTTTCTTTCTCTCTTCAGTTATGAGGACTTCAGGAGGGTTCTTTCTGTACGACTTCTTTGAGTTTGTAGAACTGTAGTCACATTACACAATTATTCCTGCAGAAAATGTATGATTTTTGTGCCGGGAGGGCCCCAGACTGCACCGACAGTGCTACAAATAGCTGCTGCTGTGGCTATTTGTTCTGGCATTTAACAACACAATTTTATGTAAATAACTGTCATGCAAAATTGACAGCATTGTGAAGATTTATAAAATAACGTTTGCATGAACCACTAAAAGATTTTTGAGACTGGAGTGGTTTTAAGACGGCAGCGATCCACTTTGATCTTGACCCCACTCAGACTAGCTGTTAGCTCATCAGTCTGTTCAGGTTGTTACATATTATCTATCTACCAGAAGTAATATATTCATTCAGATTCTTTCCACACAGCTCCTTTTTCATAGATTTGAAATATTAATTCAACTCCTCATGTTAATTTTCTCATACTCATAAAGCTCAGACCACTTCCTTGAGATTCCCAGGAAGTCAGAACAAGCTGCCATGTCAGCGTAGCTGCAGGAAATCTTTCTACCATTAATCTAAACACTGAGGAAATTGATAGATAATGGTGTTCATTGTTTTTAGTGTGGAATTTCTATATTCTTCATGTGCTCAAATGTCTTAACATTTGTGTGTATCAGCATCTCGTGATCCAAGCAGCATGGGATTAGGAAAGTGTCAGGACCGAAATCGATGTCAGACCAAACTGCAGTAAATGCAGTCTGTTGCTTGTGCTGTCCTGTTTGATAAAAGGGAATTCCTCAATCAAGCCCTGCATGTCTCCGACTCCTCTTCAAAGCTCCTCATCTCCGAAGAACCGTCTTTACAATTCCTGACATCACCTTTAAAAGCTTCCACCAGGGAGTGGCCATTACGTGTTATCTTCTGTATTAGGAGTCACATTTGGGTGTTCACTGTTAGAAAGTCAGATTGACAGTAATTTAATGTCCCGACTGAAGTGATTACAGGCTCCTGTGCCTCGTTGTGTCCCATTTTTAACACACAAATTCACTGCTGGAGCCATAATTCATATGAAAGCCTTTTCACTCCCATGGATTCTGTTTTCCTAGATTATCTTTAAAACACACTAATTTAATGATGCATTTTAGTCCAGTGAAAAGCATTTTTTTTCTCAAAGAATAAACTTGCTGATCACGCTGACTCATCTTTTTCAAGGTAATAATTTGGATTTATTGTGTCTACATGCTGACTGGACAGTTAACCCTGTTATTATATCATTCATGGCCGAATAAATCTACTTTTTACATTCAATTATTAATGTCTAACATAGTCTTCGTTTAACATGCACTCACAAACCACAATAAAACTTTGAATTTGATTTATGTTGTTTCTCAAAAGGCCATTTTACATTTAAAGTATTTTATTTCACTTTAATTGCCCTTAGAAGTGCTGTTCAGTTTTCTGTGGATTGTTGAGTGTTTTTATAGGCTAGACTGGATGAAGAGCTTATTCTGAATCCAAGCTTGGATTTAAAATATGTTTGGCTTGTGGAGTTTGAATTACATTCATTTTCTGCCTATGAATGGTGTAAAAAAAGCCAATAAAAGAAAAAGACGAAAATACAGGGTTTAACTTGACCTGTTTTATCAGGAAAAGTGTAAGTTAATGAAGATGGAGGATTATATCTTATCAATAGTAAGCAAGTAAGTTGTTAAATATGTTGTTAAACTTCGTTATTAACATTTAAATATCAAGATAAGAAAACACCATTGTGTCCAGATAAGGGCCAGTTTCCTGACAGGAAGGGAAATTAATCTGAAAACCAAATTTATAAAAACAGCCGTAATCAGAGGTTTATGTTATTGAAATAATTCAAAGCTGTTCCCATCTCCAGGTTTGCTGCCCTCAAGGTTTCTGCACAAGATAATGTCACAACATTTGTCTTACTACAACAGGTGTTTTTGTGTTGTGAGGTTAGTTCACAAAATATAGTTTCCTGTAGTCCCATTACAAATTGAAAGCGAGATAAAGTTTCTGTTTTTAGTTGCTGGTTGTAAACTTGCATTATCCTTCAATCATGGTCCATCTTCTCAATCGAAAAAGTGGAAGTCAAAAGGGGCAGCAGCTGTGTTTGAGTTAATAACGGTCACTGAAAGCAGTTTATGAGGAAAATAAATCCAAATTTACTGTCTTATTTGATGGTTTCACATCGTTGTTATCCAAGCATGTCTGTGTATTAAACACCACTTATAGTTATTATTTTTGTGTTCACTAAGAAGGAAAAGATTGAAATGTGGAGCTGTAGAGAAATCCACCACCACCACACTTGTAATGGGTCGTGAGGTGAACGAGAGGCTTTACTTCTGTACATCGTAGACGTTTACTCAGAGCTGGATTTAAAGTTTTCGTGTTTAACTGACTGAGATCTATCTGACGCTCACATGGATTTATTTAACATTTTGGATCAGCCGTACTTTTCATTGTAGTATCAGGGCGTGCAGATACAAATGTTTTGGCTGCAAACTGTCAGTCATAGATGGGCATGATTCAAAAGTCAAAGTATTCAGTGTTACACAGGCCTTATGAGCCAAATGGAAATCAAAAAGTCAGTTTATCTGACTGGATCTTACTGGACCAAGAATATCCTCCGTTGGAAGAAATCACCTCCTTGTAGTTTAGGATTCTGCCTTTTTTTCCATCCTAGAAGGTGTATTAGTCTTTATTAAAGCCTGGTGACATCTGTTTATATTTTTCCTTTTGTCATTTCTAAAGCTGTGTTTCTGTACCCATATTTTAAAACTCAGATGTTCTACATACTGTATGTAAGTGACTTGAGTTTAACAATTTGCAAAGGGATGCTGCAGAAGTGGAGGGAGTATCCCTGAGGAAGAAACAAGCACATTACCTCTGGAAATCTAGGTCACTTGTCAGATTCCCTTATCTATCTCAGATTGACAACTTCAACGCTGTTTAAAACCATTTTCTGAGAATTTTAAAAGGGTAACGAAATGAAGGTTTTGTGTTGCTAAATCTCAACCACACAAATCTTAAAATACTGTATTTACTCACATCCTGTTTTTTGAGAATATTCTCACCTGTTAGGCTGAGAAAGATGAAGAGTCAAAGTACTAAAACCTAGATCTCTCTGTTTATGTTTTTTTTGGTGCTTTATTTTCTGCAGGTGGACAGTGACAGGGCGGAGGAGACCAGACTGATAGAGACAGATGAGTCCCAGCGCAGTGAACACACAGTCTTCATCACACCTCCAGAGCTGCCTCCATTACCTGATGGAGAGGAACATCCACTATGCTACAGGTAAAAACTGCACATTTAGAACCGTCACTTTGTTTTAGGTGATTATATTTACAAAACTTGTCTCTGTCATCTTGGATAGATTATACATTTATATATATTTATATATATTAAAGGTTCTCATATATATATATATATATATATATATATATATATATATATATATATATATATATATATATATATATATATATATATATATATATATATATATATTCTCCAAAAATTTAGCACTCAGTGTACAATACAAATCACATATATTTTGTTTGTGTGCACTGATCAAATTTCATCTCCATAACTAATAAATACATGAACATGATTGATCTGCATCCCTCAGATATTATGATCTGTCCCAAAACACATTCAGACCCTTGTCTATAAAAGCCAGTTGCATTAATCTGTCTCTTTATATAAAAGTCTAACTTGGAACACCGGCTGCTCTATCAGTGTAACGTAATAAACACAGGAAAGTTATGTGTTTGTTGACGTGTGATGACAAACAGCTGATTCTGCCTATTTTCAAAGTGGCTCTGGTTTCTAAGGAAAAGAAGCAGGGATACTAAGGAGAACTGTACCACATCAGGTAATGTAACAACTTCCTAATGTGTCTGATCTTCATCAGGTATGATGGCTTCCCAGTGTTAAGTCTTGACTTGTTTGACCCTGTGGAGGGCCTGCGGACGCCATCCTCTCGCCTCGCTGCCAGGCACAGCTGTCCCACCAGCCCCGCCCCCATGTTTAGACGCACCAAACAGGTGAGAGCAGCCGGAGCCTTTAAATAAAACACACAATTTGATGATAATGAAGATTTGTCTTGCACCTTATAGTATCTCCACCAGAGGTTTCACATATTCTCAAACTTAACTCTTCAGCGAAGACACTTTGTCTACTTTTTATCCACAGGAAATTAAATCAGCTCAGAAGATAGCTAAGAAGTACTCATCCATCCCTCAGCTGTGGTCCAAGTGCCTGCTCCGTCACTGTTACGGCCTGTGGTTCATCTGTCTGCCGGCGTACGTGAAGGTGTGTCACTCCAAGGTACGGGCGCTTCGCACCGCTTACGACGTCCTCAGGAAGATGCAGGCAAAGAAGCTGCAGCCCCCTGATGAGGTACATCAGTTGTTTCACACCGATTCAAAAAACACAAAGGCATTCTTCGTATTTGTTGTTTTGATACTTTAGCTTCATTGCTTTAGGCAGCATTCAGTGGTTGTTTTCTTTTCTACTTAAGTTATCCCACATGAATGTACACAGGTCTGTTACCGGGTCCTGATGCAGCTCTGTGGACAGTACGGCCAACCTGTCCTGGCTGTCAGGGTCCTCTTTGAGATGAAGAAGGCCGGAGTTCATCCAAATGCAATCACCTACGGCTACTACAATAAGGTACCTGTATAGTAGATTATGTGACAGTATTGATAACAGTAAAGCCAGAAGGTCTTAGTGTTGATGTATATATTGTAGCTAGTTTGACCAAACATTTGCTTTGCATTTACTGTACATAGATAATGATAAAAAGTGCAGTTCACTAATACACAGTGCAGAGTTTTATACAGACACAAATAACAATATATAAGATCCAGGACAAGTGAATATATTAATATATATTGTATTTGGTATAATTTTGCATTCACCATAAATAAATGGTAATAATAAATGGGGCGGCAGTGGCTCAGGAGGTAGGGGTTCATCCTGTAACCAGACGGTTGCCGTTTTGAGCCCCCGCTCCGTCTGTCTCAGCTGTTGTGTCCTTGGGCAAGACACTTCACCCGTCTTGCCTACTGGTGGTGGTCAGAGGGCTCGGTGGCGTCAGTGCGATGGAAGCCTCACTTCTGTCAGTCTGCCCCAGGGCAGCTGTGGCTACAGTGTAGCACACCACCATCAATGTGTGGATGAATGGGTGAATGACTGAATGTATTGTGAAGTGCTTTCAGATCCTTGGACTAGATAAATGGACTAGGCCATTTACCAATAAACTTCAGAGTGATACACAAATACAACTATGGCAGCTAATCTGGTTCTGTTGAAGTTTGCAGGTGAAGACCCAAGGATGCAGACTCACATCCTTGGGAATGATGATGGGAAAAAAAGATTGAATTAAATGAACAAAAACAACTAAAGGCTGACATGGCAGCAAAATACAAAGTACCAGTAGAACCTTGAGGAAAATGGGGGCCATCAGACAGAGTGTGACCACAATGACTGAGTGAGGATTGAGTGACTGAGGGAAAGTACTGAGGCTAAATGAAACACTGGGGAATAACTGAACACAAGGAAAATACAGAAAATAATCATCGCAAGAAATAACTATAATTACAAGAGAATAAACCCTAAAATGGACAAAATAAACAGAAAAAATACAGATTGTGAAAAATTAACACATTTTTGAAAGGCTTTTCAGTGGAATACTGTGGACAAACATGTCTGTGTTTAATGAAAAACATCAGGTTCAGTACAGGCTTGACTCTCCTTCACAGAGGGTTTTATAACCACTCTAACTCTAAAAAAGTCCAAAACACCTCACGTGTTGGCTAAGTCAACAACCCACAGCTTTCAATGATCCAAATGACTCACAGGATTGACGGCTGGGTTGGTGGCTTGCATGTAACTCCCAACAACTCTCAGGAGAGAATGACCCAGCAGCAGCTTATGAGCCTGAAAGTCCGTATTGACCAACTTGTCAAAAGGGTGTAATGTAAAGGACTCAAAGTGTAAACAGCTGGGAGACTTGAAATGAGAAAATTTAAACTTTCAATGATGAAAAACAATGAGGCTGAAAATAATTAATAACAGAAAACATAGGAAACAAACAAGGAACCATAAAGGCTGCTACATACTCTGCAAAAACACGGAAAATTGTCCAACTTGTTCTCGACACAACATCTTGGCAGAACCTTATTTCTCATGTGATGTCCAACAACTATTATGTTATAGGTCAGAAATTTGAAAAGGGCCATGGTTAATGCGGAAAAGAAAAAAATGTTGACTGACATTCCTGCTTTTTACCCTGGCCTGGAAGTTTGTATAATAGATGAGGACCTCCCAGGAGTTCTGCACTTCAGCTTCCCATGAAGTATGAAATGTCCTGGTCAAAGCAATCTTGTTCCTGCCACCTCAAGTAAACAAACAATTTTCTCTGCTCTTTCAGAGAATGTAACAAGCTTAGGGCATAATGAGGATCTCACAGAACAGGCCCATGAGAGAAAAAAAACCAGTATGCTGGAACACTGAATGAATGAGAACTGGGAGTATAAGTAGCCTGGAGGGATGCTTACAGAGTGAGTGGAGGTGAGCTTAATAAGCAGATACAGTCCTGCTCCTAAGTGCTGGGAGATGGTAGATAGTGGAGCTGAGGGTAATAATGGCCAGCGGGTGCATTCCTTTTCAGTCAGCCTGGCAATGACCTGGCTAGAAGTCATGGCAAGAGAGGAGTTCCTCTCCTAAATGGAGGGTAAAGCATTTGCCAACAGAGAAGGTGTTGCCCTAAATCATTGTTGACCTATCACAGCAGTCTACAGTAAGTTTATTATATCACCATTAACATAAATTTGCAATAGAGACATAAAAAGAACACAAATTTCCTTCTGGTTAACACAGAACCCGTAATTGACCATATTTAGCTGATTTGCTGACTTTGAATACATTTGGATCTCAGCATCAAAGCAACTTTGTTTTGTTTACATCAGTCATGTGGTCAAGGAAGGCGTACGCTGTGTTTGCCACTGGATCTGAGCTGATGCACGATTTAAAATAAAGTGGAAACTCCGCCCACCTGGTGACCGACTTTGTCAGGTGGTTTGCAAATAGTGTGAAGCCAGTGACTCAGAAACCAAACTGAAAACACACTAAACACGAGAAAATATCAAAGTGCCACAAAGAACAGCAAGACCGAATAACTACAAACACAAAACCATCCAGGATCGTGACACAACTTTAGTAGCTCCAACATGCGTGATGTAGAAGAAATTAGTGGTCATTGTTTACCATTTTAAGCGCTTCATCATTTTATTTATATTGGTGGAGCTCTCAAGATGATTTCTGAATAATATTGTATCTACAATAAAGGGGGGCTGGGATAACTTGGTGATCAGTGCTTCGGTCTTGTAACACCGGGGCTGCAGGTTTGAATCCAGGTTGTAGAAATAAGGCCATCTGGTGTAAAAACAATTGCAAGTTTGCTCACTATGGCAACCCCTGAAAAAGTGAGCAGCTAAAAGAAGTTTTATTGAAGCTTAACTCATGTTTGTTTATAAGACCAGCTTTGAAGACTGAATGATCTATGAATGACTGAGTCCAGTATCATTGTTAGATTTTTTTTTTCATGATTTGTAATTGCCACATGGGTAGGTGCATTTAAATGACTGCAGCACTGAACTCCATGGCTGGTACCCAGGAAGCAGTGATGCCTTTGCAGACACTCAGCTTTCTGATGTAAAGAAACACTGGCTGCATTTGCAGTCAGCCTTCAACTTTGTACAACATTGTGTGCAATCGCTCTTATGTCAGAATGAATCAAGCCTCTATTGTTTCAACCTGTCCCTGATCCATAAATTGGCTGTCAGAGACGAGGCCACAGTAAAGGTTGGTAATGTGTGCTTTAAAACATCAGAGGATCTGAATTCATAAAACTAAGGCTGGGAAGTATCATGTTGAAGTTTCCAGGATTCTTACTGTGACACAAACAGTTTTTGCTGCATGGGATTTTTGCAGTTTCTTTGGTTTCCTTTCATGCTTCTTTATGTCTGAAAGCTAAGAATCAAAGGAAGGATTTGTCTATGTACCTATGACTTTATTCTGGTATTGATGCCACTCCCTTACCCTGTAATTTTCATGGTTTTAGTGTAATGAGTTTTTAAAATGATCGTTTACTGACAAAATAAACTAAACTAAATAAACAGTCTTTTATGATCATCAGTGATTTAGAAAAACAACAATGAAGATGAAGCAAAATAAAGTCAACAGTGACACAGTTGGAGAAATTCTTGTATTACAGTAAAAACAGTAGCTGTTTTTGTAAACAGCTATGCAACTAAATTGGGGATTAACCTGATGGTTCTGCAAGAAATCAGTTTGATAACACCTTTTTTGGAAATGTTTATGAACAACAAGATGGAGGTTTCTGTGAATAAAAATAATAAATGCTAATTAATTAATGTTTGTACTTTTCATATGTGTTAATTAAATATAAATATACGTTAGTTCAGATTAAAAAATAGAAACATGGAAAGAACCAGACCTTTTGTAGACATCTAACTAACAGATTATTCAAACTCACTAACACAATAATAGTTGTTTATTTATGCTGAAGAGGCACACAAGTGTAAAACTGCCATGTGAAAGTTCCAGGAAAGAAGATATTTTCTGGCCGAGCAGAGTTGTAACTTTGCCTCTCTGCATCTTTGTTGTCCACCTCCTGTATTGTCCGAGTTGCAATTAGGAGCAGCATGACCGCACCTGTGAGCCGGTTTGTTTCTTCAAGCATCTGTACAACTGAACCAGAACTTGGAAGGTCCAAACATTGCAAATATTTCATAAACTTCAAAACCTCCGTCACCGCTGGTGTTCACCAAGCACCGGTGACCACAGGCCACAGCTCCTGGAAGCTGCATCTGCAATACAGGCCTTGAACATGGCTCATTTGGATTCCATGTCCCCGACTTCCCAGAACATGTGGAAAACTCTCCTGGAAATGTGAGTTGAAGATCTTACGAACAGGGGCTCTGCCAGACGTTCCCAGTTCACCCTCACTACTCGTCTGGGTTTACCAGGTCTGTCCAGCAGCCTCCTCATCCACCGGATCCAACTCACCCCCTGAGTGTCAAAAACATAGAGCCACAAGTCTGATGACACAAATATAAAATCGATCATCAACCACTGGCCTAAGGTGGCCTTGTACCAACTACTCTTATGGACCCTACGCTTGAATAAGGTGTTCATTATGGACAGACCATGCAGAGCACAGAAGTCCAATAACAGGACACTGCTCGGGTTCAGATCAGGGAGGTTGTTCCTCCCAATCACTCCCTTCCAGATAACTCATTGCCCACATGGGCATTGAAGAGAGAACAACAGAGTCCCCAAAAGTAATCTGAACTGCTGTTTGGTGCGTAAGGATAAACAAAAGTCAGAACCTTTCCTTCTGCAGCTCAAAGCCGCAGAGAGGTAACCCTCTTGTTCACCGGGGAAAACTCCAACACCAAGGTGCACAGCCGGGGGCTTGTGAGTATCCTCACACCCACCCAATGCCTCTCTCCCTTGGTGACTCCAGTATTTTAGTGTCTTGTTTGACTATAACATAAAATAGCTACAACAGATGTTAGGTATTCCTCGTCACTGGATGCTGACTATAAAGAACAGAACTAGCTGGGTAAATGGATAAATGTATTACCTGGTGATTTATCAAGATGTTAGCAGAGGAATAATTTCTGACGGCTCTGCAGAGCTGGTTTCTGTCCCCAGTTTCCCCATTTCCTTGTCGTTTTATTAAATTAACCTTATACCTTAAGATAAATCTTTTTCTTAATGTAACTCAGCAGAAAAAGTATTAAAAACACTTCCCAGAATGGAAGACTGTTCTTTAAACAAAGGCCAAACTGCTGCTCAAAGTTTCAGATTGAAAACTGGAGTCTAAAGTTGTTGCTGGTTTTACCCTCAAAAGCAAATTTTTTTTATATCATATTCCTGTTTTCGTGTTTCTGTTAATCTTTAAAAGGGAGTGTTTATAAGCGTCATCTGTTATATTTCTTCAACCACAAACTGTGGCTTTGTTGTAGTTATTTTAACATTGTTCCCAACATCAACAGAGGCAGCCTTATTTAAACTGGCCCACATTATCAGAGCCTTTATTTTTATTTCGCTCAAATCGAAATGTTGAGCTGAAATGTAATTATGATTTTTCAGGAGCGATGCACACATAAATCCAGACTCTTAAAACTCAGTGATTTGTTTACGAAACGTCTGAACGTTTTACTTTAAGAGGAATTTAAACTATAAAAGCGTCAATGAGGTTATTTTTTTGCTCCCCGGACATCTCACAGAAATATTCTCACTTTCTTCCTCTGCTCTGTATCCAGGCAGTGTTGGAGAGCACATGGCCTTCCAGCACTAGAGGTGGATACTTTCTGTGGATGAAGCTGAGGAATGTCATTCTTGGAGTGGCGCAGTTCAAACGGGCTCTACGACGACATGGACCCCTCACCCAGAGTCCTCTCTCAGGTAACCGAGTAACACTGCAGCACTGAAACGCTAAACCAGAAGATTTCTTATTTTTGCACACACTGTTATATTTATAAAACACATCAAATCTCATACACAGCTGATTTCAGATTGTAACATCATTTTAACATCTTTTAATCACTTTTTCAACTAATCGGTTTAATCTCAAAAGCAGTTGTAAATGCTGCACAGTGATAAAATGACACAAGCGTACAAAGCCTCAAATGTAGTCACTCAAACAAGGAATGTAGTGCCAAGGTTTTATTTGGGTACATATACAGTGGATATTTAGTTTATTTTATCACTTTACATGTGAGTAAACAGGTTTTGCAGTCAGTAAGATATTTTTGCATTCAAGTGTGAAATTTGTAAATTTGGATTAGGATAATTTGAACTACCTGCTATTAAGTTCCCATTAAACTACTAGCTGAGTGTTGTTTATGGTTTAGTATTTTTAGTATTTTCTGTTTTTCTTAAAAAACAGAAGCTTTCCACTCTTTTAAAGTCCAATTCCTTCTCGTGGTCCATCTAGCTCTGCATCTTCAAAGTTCTCATTCATAACATTCGTTTCGATATCTCGCTATAGGATATGCCCCCTCTACGTATTTCTCAGAAGCATTTATGTCATTACACCAATCCTGATTGCCTGATGATTGTGACACCTGCATCACCTAACCTTTAGGTAGCTTGCACTACGACGCAGCACCATTCAAAGACCTCTTCTCTTCTTTGGTATTGGCACACCAGCTAATACAGTTTCTCCTTCCATGTTCTTCACACCAGTCGGCACAAACTTATTTTCGGTTAGCAAGTCGGTGACCAAAATGGATTCCGCTCCCCCTCACGCCAAAGGACGTGGTGACTCGGAGGCTTGTCTCTGCGACTGTGGGAACAAAATCTCAATCAAGGATCCACACCAGGTGTGCTCGACCAGCGTTGGCTGGAACACGCCCGCCTGGCGATTGAGGTTCCCGGCTCATGCCGCGTCTGTTCTTGTTTCACCATGAAGAGACTCAGAAGACGGCTAGCATGCAAGCTAATCTCATTCCCCGCTCGCCTGCCTGTTATCATGCTGCGTCCTTGAAGTCAACCGGTTTTCCTGGTGCAGGTAGGGCCGACAGATGTGACGTTAGCCTGGCCTGTGAGTGGTATAATTTAGATACAGTGGGGCTTCCTCAGAATGTGATTAATACCATTCAGAGTGCTATGTCCCCCTCCACTTGGTCCTTGTATGACAGTAAGTAGAAGGCTTTTGAGGAAGGGTGCTCTGAGAGGGGGCACCTCTCCTTCCAGTGTCCACTTGGGGTAATTTTGTCATTCCTGCAGGAGTTGATTAACTGTAGAGAAGTCTGTTCTTTTGTCAAAGTGTACTTGACTGCTATTTTAGCATGCCATGTGGGCTTTGAGAGGATAAGCCAGCATCCATTGGTGGGCTGTTTTGTGAAGGGGGTGTGCAGGCTTCTTCCTGTTTTCAGGCCCCTGGCTCCCCTGTGGTATCTGGCAGTCATGTTAGAGCGCTTCTCTGGGCCCCCATTTGAGCCTTTAGGGGAGGCTGACTTAAAACGTCTGTCTCCTAAGACAGTGCTGCTGCTGGCCTTGGCACTTGCTAAGCATGTCAGTGATATCAATGCACCTTCTGTAAGCCCCTCCTGCACCAAGTTTGGTCCTGGTGATGTCATAGTTTCACTGCAGCCCAACCTGACTTTTGTGCCTTAGGTGGTGGGCTCATTTTGTCCCAATATGCTTACAGCCTTTTGTCCTCCGCCTTTTTCTTCACCTGAGGAACAGCAGTTAAACAGGCTTTGTCCTATCCGGGTCCTGGCGGCCTATTTGGACAGGACTGCCAATTTTTGGAGAAGCGATCAGCTCTTTGTGTCTTGGGCAAAACCTCATATGGGCAAGAACCATCACAAAGCAGCAGCTCTCCCATTGGATTGTGGGAACAATTGTCCAAGCATATACGAGTCGGGGCCTTCAGGCACCTGTGGGCCTGTGTGCCCACTCCACTCATGGCCTGGCTGTGTCCTAGGCCCTGTTTAAAGGGGTATTCACGGCATATGTGCGCTGGTGAGTTGGTCCTCTCCATTTGATTTTACTTGATTTTATAAGTTGGATGTCTCTGTTCCAAGTGTGGCCTCTGCCATGTTAAACCCTGGGCCTCTGCTGGAATAGGAGGGCATTTTTGAGTCCTGCTGGTTGCTAGAGGTAACCTGTCTGGTAATACGGGAGTCTCTATATCCCATAGTGAGACACTGAAATGAGTGCTAGGAATGAGAACTATAGGTCACTTGTGTAACTCCGAGTCTCACCTGACAACCCTTCTTGCTGGGGCGAAGTGAGAAGAGGTGCTTACTTTGAATGGTGCTGCATCGTAGCTTAAGCTATTTAAAAGGTAGGTGATGCAAGCGTCGCAATCACCAGCCAATCGGGATTGGTGTATTGAAATAAATGCTTCTGAGGAATACGCAGAGGAGGCGAATCCCATAGTGAGACATCTCACTCATGCTACTCTGAAAACCAGGGTTACGCAAGTAAACTAAAGTTTTAAAATCTGTTTAAATGAAGGAAATGTTAATACATGCCCCAATGCAAGATAAAACATAAAAACCACGTTTTTATTTTGGCGCCTTTATGTAACTGAGTTCACAATACGCTAATGCTAATGTTATACATCAAACTAAGCATCACAATGTTTTTTTCTTTTGCAAGTGCAACTCATTTCTCATCATTTCAAAGTGTATTTCATTGTTATTTTTAATGCCCTGCCTCTTCACTTTACGTGACAAATATTCCCCAGGTGTCATTATTGGAGCAGATACAAGTAAGGTTCAGTTTAAGACATGAAATATAGAAAACACCTGGGACTTTACAGTGTATAATTTTGTAGGGACTTCAGTCTGCAGGGTTAAAGAGAAGAAGTAAAATGAAACTTTTTCTCTACCTGTGTGATTGAACTCGTCTGCATGCCGGTGAACACCTGCACTGCATGCTAATCCCCACCTTGCTAATCCCATTTATTTATTTTTTTTGTTTTTAAGATTGTCACCAGAGTTCAGTGCTGATTAACTGTGAAACACAACATTGTTCCAGTTGAACGCACTCATCTGCACACACCACAAAAACACCGACTACAGAGGGATTTCTCTTCATTATTTGCTTTGTGTGATTTATTTATACATGACAGATTGTCTGAGCTGTTGTGTGCTGATTATACACTCTCTACGTTAATTATTAATTAGAATTAATCAATTGTAGGTGGAGCACTTGTATCAGCCATTTTCTCCTTATTATAATTTACATTTGAAGCTTTGAAATTTTTTATGTCCTTCTGAGGGAATATCCGGAGGCTGTAAAACCTAACAGAAAATTAAATGAGTAGTGTTGAAAAGCACTGAGATGATGCAGTTTGTTTTGAAGAAATCTGTCACATACCTTTTTGCTGGATTTAATCAATTAATGAACCATGTCTGCCTTTTCTGGACTGGAAGGCTTCATTTTCCAGAAGAGTTGATTTGATGAGTGTACTGTCACAAGTTGGACAAATATTCAGCCTGTTTGAAAAATTTCTCCTAAATTGTGCCTTTTTTTTTCTTTTAAATTTACTCCTGAAAACATGGAGATAAATAGACTAATAATTAAATGTTGTGTTCTGCTCAGAGTAAGCTTATCTTTGCAGATGTTGTCCAGTACAACTCGTTTGCACAGCCACAGAGGTTATTACACCTGTGCTTTAACTACTCGTCAAATCAAATGTCTGCTGTGGAACAATAATGAGCTTCACCTCTTTATCTGGATATTTGCACTGACACAGACTCAGAATATTAAGTGTTGTTCACGAGGAATGACTCCATTAAAGTTGTTCTCTGCTGAGCTTTTTGTGTTTATACTGTAAGGGCTGCACCTGAGCAGTAATCGTTTAGAAAGTTAGGATTCTTGTTTTTAAATTGATGCATTTTATAATATATTAAGTACAGCTTTTATAAACAACCTCAAGAATAAACCAAAAATGAAAAATATGATATAAACCCATCTATAAAATCTAATCTGACAGTAAAATCTTTGACAAATTAACATTCTTTTAGGCCCAAAGCATGTTTCTTGTGCTACATTAGCAAGGGTTGCTGCTGTATATTTTCCAATAAAATGGAAATATTGGTTTAATCTTTTGTGCATGTTTTACAAATTTGGTTGCTTACAAACATTATTGATTTCAAAAGCCAGCAGCCTCAGCTTTTGACTGAGGGTACAATAAATAACAGGAGTTTTGGAGAGGGCGTAAAAAATCTGTGTAAACCATTTTTTTATTGTTTGTTTGTTAGCTTATAGTACAGGATAAGTAAGAGTGGGTAAAACATCAGTTTGTGATTTGATTGTGATTTTTAACAGATAGGTCACAACTACAATCATTTATATACCACATACGTTAAAAAAATAATAATAATAATAATTATTGTCCTCAAACATCTCTGACTCAAAACCCATATCATTTAGAGGTATTCTAATATAATTTAACTTTTAGGAAAGAAATGTAAATGTAAAAAATCAGAGGAGACTAAACACAGCATTTCTTTCCACGGTTTTCTCCTGTTTTAGGTCTCCCATGCGTTTTAGGGTAATATTTCAGGAATGAGGTGGAAGTTTAGGCCTTATAGAGCAGAAATGGTGCCCGACCTGCTTTAACTCCTTGTTGTTTTTGGGCAGATGGCAGCGACCTGGACGCTGTGAGTCACAGCAGCATGGATAGTTCTGCCGACACTAACCCGGCTGAGCAGGGCCCCTTCGCCTCAGACCCCGTCAAAGTAGACCCCACTGATGATAGATCTAGCACAGGTACAATACAAATGGTTGCTGCCACTGGCAGTCGTCTTGTTTCGCATCCTTTTTCTTTTCTCTCACTGACATTTTTTAATCCTCCTCCCTGATTTGCTTCACTCACCGACTGTCCTCGTTCCTCTTTTCCTCTGACACGTTTTTCCCCTCTGCTGCCTGGTTTTCCACTTTTCCTTCATCTGTTGTTGTGAAACCATCCTTCCCCCCGTCACTCTGTGGTTTTTGCTCTGCTCTGTAACCCTGCCCTTCACTTTGGCCCTGCCTGTGTTGCCCTTGCATGCAGTTGGCAGTGGCGGCGGCAGCGTGGGCGCCAGGCCCATGGCGGCCCAGTCACGCTGGGTGGGCTCTGAGCTCAGAGAAGCCACTCTCCATCCAGGTAAACCTCTCAATCAAGCTGCCCCTTTTTTTTCTCTTTCTGACTCTTTCATCTTACCTGCCCTGCATCATTTTTACTTTTTAACATTTCTAGTTCTGTCATTCTGTTGTGTGACTCTCTGTGATCCTGACCCCTCCACTGTTCAAAACATCAGTCAGCTGTTCACTTCTCCTCAGCCCCTCACTCTTACTCTCACTCCTCTGAGTGTTTTGTCACTGTTAATTAATGCCTCTACCCAGAGTGTAATTGCCCGCGGGGTCATTCTTTTTGATTAACTGTGTGATTTTAATTATGGAGATGACACCACGACAGCCGGCTTGGCCTTGTGTCCTGAAAAGCTTGTGTGAGCTCACAGCACAGCGATTATTACAGCGCTAGAAAATGTTTTCTTTCACTTGCCATCAGTTGCAAATAACTTCATACAGTATTACAAGGAAGCTGTGCAGAAATGTCAGCATGAGAGCTTCATGAAAAGGATGAAAGAGAGGAATAAATCATCAGACAGCTGGTTGCCTGGAGACCCAGAGAAGTTTTAAAGACAGATGGAAGAGTCAGCCTCGAGTCGTAGCAGCTGAATTCAGCAGCAGCTGTGAAAATGCTTTTTTATTTTCCTGCAGAAACAGAAGAACTGTGCGTGCCTCTGGGAGGGTTCCTTTAGCTATCACAGCTCAGCTGCTTTCTCTGTTGTCTTATACTACCACCCAAAATTTACAAAACAAAGGAGAAGAGATATAATAGGAGTTTTCCATATCTCATCTCCTCTTTAATATCGCAGAAAACCGCATTTGGTAGTTTTTTTTTTCTTTTTCCTAAATGAAGTAAAAATGTCAGTCTGTTAAACAAATATGCTCTTAAATTGTTCTTTCACTCAGGCTTTCTGCGTTGTGTGGTAAACCTTGTGGTTTACTGTCATAAACTCCAGAGTGTTTGCATCTCCTCTGTGTCATTCTGGTTTTCTCTGATTTTTCAGGCGATCAGTCAGATTTGGGTTATAACTCCCTGTCCAAAGAGGAAGTTCGGAGAGGAGAACCCACCCCCCAGGACCGGGCCCCTGACAAAGATGACAAGAAGGAGAGCGACTGCAGCTCCCGTCAGTATGATCCCTGAGCTAAACTTACTAAGCTTGTTTTTCTTCATTCGCTTTAAGACGTAGGCACACCAGGTTTCCAGCATCTTCTAAAGTCAAAAGACATTGTCTGTTCATCTTGTCCAATGGTTATTCTTTTCTTTTCTTTTAGATCAGAGCATTGCATAACAGTTTGAAGCTTTGGGAATTGTTAAATAAAAGCCCAGGTTTGAATGATACTCTTTGTGTTCAGTGTCAGAAACAGAAAGTGCGAAGGGAAGTAAAGACTGCCTCCCTCAGCTGGACTTGGAGATGAATTCCTCCTTCAAACCTCGAGGAATTGTTCGCAGCAGCTATCCATACGAGGATTCATCCTGTAAACCCAAGAGCTCTGCCAGCACAGGTATTTTCAAAGAATAACGTTTATACAAGCTCATTAGTGGAGAATTATTTTAGTTTACTTCAACTTCTTGTTTTTAAATCACACTTTAATTATTTCAGCTTTGTTTCTGAGCATCATGTACATTAGTTTGATGAGCTTTTAAACATAAAAGGATTTAGTACACAAAAACTTTAGTTTGATGTTTAGTAGGGATGCAACAGTATCAGTGTTGGTTTTGGGTCCAATACTGTGTGCGTGTACTCATAAGACAACAGCCGTATGAAAGAATCTTCAAAGTGAACAATGCGTACAAAAGTAAAGCTGACTGCAAATTCAACTCAGCAAAGTGTTCAAGAGGAACACTTCAACACAAGTAATTTGATAAAACATCTAAAACACAACAACACAATACTGAGTTCAAAGAGTTTGCTAACAGCAGTGGGAATGAGCTGCAGTCTCTGGGAATATACGGATCTGAGTATGAGCTTCCAAACCATCTCTCTGCTTTAGTTTTCTCTCCTATCAGGGATTTTTGTTCACGCCTCTTCCTCTCTGCAGGCCATGTGGCAGGTCTCCTCTTCTCCTCCTCGCTGGATGAGATTGGTGACGTTCGCACCAACAGTTTGATCAGGAGACATAAGAGTGTTCTGGAGGAGGTGGTGGGCAGCACCAGCGGTGGCTCTGCTCTGGACTGGCAGGTCGTGAGGGGTCGTCGGCTGAGTGGCGACACTGCGGGCAGTGGCGGCAGCGGCACCACCGTCCTCGGTCTCGGGATGAGCCAGGCTGAAACTGACCCAGATAAGATTGCTGGACACTTGGGCGCAGATGCCAAAATTCTTTCCAGTGCTAATTACAGTAAGAGGTCTCATTGGCGAGATCAGGGAGGGTATGAGGGACTAACTGCTAAGGCTGGGGGTGCTTTCAGATGTTGTGAGGAGGAAGAGGAAGGGCAGGCTTCCAGTGATGAAGACAGGAGTCATACAGAGGCCATTTTTGATTTTGAAGACCTGGAAATAGACAAGCCCGCCACAGAGGTAAATTCACAGAGCAAACGTCACAAGAAACCCATTGAACGCAGCGCCAGCTACGGCGGCGTGAGCGCCGTGACATCCAAAGGCGCAATCAAGCGCACCGGAATTGAAACGGGCTACGACCCGCTTTCCCTTCTAGCAGCAGAATCGCAAACGGGACAGCCGGATACGGATCAGTACGTGGAAGAAGATGAGGTCAGCACGCCAAACGCTCGCAGGAACCTGGCCAGAGAGATCGAGGTCTACATGAACCACTTGGACACCCCGCTGAGCAGCCGCACCCCCAGCTCAGACCTGCAGGACCCAGCCAGCCCGCTCCTCCTCCACCCCTCCTCAGCCTCCACCTCCCGCAGATCCAGCCTGCCTCACACCTCCCCCTTTAGGACGCCCGGAGTACCGCGCTCCCGCACCTTCCACCAAACCTCGCCCTCCCAGCCCATCTCTCAGCAGCGTCTGACATCGTCACCTTCCTGTCAGAGCTCCAGTACCAGCCCCAGCCTCAGCCCCTTCAGGGAGCAGGCTGATGTGGTGAGCCTGGTGTCACCTTCACCCTCCTCCTCCTCCTTTGCCCTGGACACTCTGCTCACCCCGACACTGGACGTCTTTAAGACCAGCATGTTCTCTGCTGGGAAGGGTGTGGCTGAGAAGGCAAGCCGCTGGTATTCACGTCTCGCCACATACACTACACCTACCAAGGTAATGTTGTTACAGTAGAAGTAGAAAAACAGTTCAAGTTCAAATATTGAATTTGTCATTTCAGCTGTAGTTCAGCTGGGTTTCTGTCTGTCAAAATGAGTGCCAAAAAAGAAAAAGAACATCTGAAAAATGCAACCTTATCTTTAAAAAAAATGCTCTTAATTCCAATTTGCTGGTTAAATTCTAAACATAAATAATTTTAAGGGAAAACAATTTTGGTTCTTTTTGAAACAGTTAATAATATTGATTTAGTCCTGCCTTCCCCTTTACTCAGAGGTATTTATACAGTTAATCATCCTTTTACTTTATGAATGAGACACACTTCAATTCTGGAGGACAATTTTGTCTCTGGCTCTAATATTGGACCAGAGTGAGTTTTGAAAACTCTGTCATACATTTTTACTTCCATTGATCAGCCATAATGTTATGACCACTAACAAGAAACACGAGTACTGCTACATCATCATGTACTGGTGGCAGAACCTACATCCTGATACAAGACGGTCAGTGCTGCTCTGGGGCCGAAACCTACTAAGTATCATGTGGTCAGTTATAATATTTTGGCAAATTGGTGGAAAGGAAATTAAATTTAAGCAAATAAAACGTCATGCCAACTACCTCATGATTTAATTTTTAACCTGTGCCGTCTCAGTTTTCATCAAAAGAAATGCTTTTTTTTTTTTGTTCTATGTAAAATCATTCAGAAACTTTAAAAACTACCATTTGTTCTGTTTTTATTAAATAAAAAACCTTTGGTAAGCCTGTGTTACAGCCTTCTGTTGCCATCTGGTGGCTGTTTAAAGTGCATTTTTTAAATAAATTTTGGGTTAAGCAAGCTGAAATCCTCTTTATTTGCTGCATGCAGTGTTGTCTTTCTGCATGTTTTCCTGTCCTCTTTCTACTGTTGAATAAAAGCAGATTAAAGAAAGTCACAGAGAGACCCTGGTGGACAGAAGCTCAGTTTAAAATGTTACTGAAGTTGATCAGAGGTGCAGTTGTGAAGTTTTCATGTACACTTTAAGTTGGCAGTGTCAGTAAGTGTTAATATGTTTAGCTTTAACCTGCTTGACTCGTTTCTGTCCAATCAGGGTGCTCACAGTGACCGTCTGAGTGTGTCCTCCCTCGTTGTTGGAGACCCAGACTGCTCCTCCCTGCTGGATGAAGCTGAATGTGCAGAGTCAGAGTGCTCAGTGGGCTCTCCTCAGAAGAATGGCCTTGCTGGTCCCCCGGGTCCCCGCAGGATCCCCAGACGCAGCCCCGTCCACAGCAGAGTGGACAGCCCCCCTGCAAGCTGCAGCCTTGGGAAGCCCTCGTCTCTCCTTCCTGGTAAACACGACTTCACCTCAGTAAATTCGTCAAAAATGGTCACTTTTTCAGATTTTCCAGCTGAAGAACCAGTAAATTTGACTGCTTTTCTCCTGTGTAACATTTACTGGACGTCTGCAGGGAGTGCCCTGTCTCCGCCCGGGTT
This sequence comes from Kryptolebias marmoratus, assembly GCF_001649575.2. NCBI lineage: Eukaryota > Metazoa > Chordata > Actinopteri > Cyprinodontiformes > Rivulidae > Kryptolebias > Kryptolebias marmoratus. Next base: position 28,239,419 of record NC_051444.1, read on the forward strand.
CCCACTGCCAGACAAGTCGGACCTCGGCTCTTCTCGGTACACCAGCAACACCAGCATCTTCAACAATTACGCCATGGAGGTATAAACACGAAACACGAAACCTACAAACGAGAACTTCACACTTTGATCACAGAACACACAGAAGAAGTCTTGGTTTAAGATGCATTTCAAGGCAAACTGAGATTAGGTGTGAGTTTAGTTTCTTGCTAAAAACATTGTTTTTTTTCAGATGTGTGTGATTTTTCTTTTTTCTTCACAAAGTCAAGTTTTTTTGCTCTTCTTGCAGCTTTTATGGGGAAAGCTTGTTGTGAGTTATTTTAGGTTTAGTTGTTGTGTTTTTGACTAATTCTTTGATGGTGTTTCTACATAAATTATTTCAGGAACATATTTTTTCAAAATCTTTCAGCACTTTTTATAGAGCCAGTAGTAATACATTTTCCTCTGCTTCTTTAAAAGTAAAACTGTCCACAGCAGCTCTAGATCCCATTTTAAAGAACCTGAAGGGTAGATACCGCCTATAAATGATCAAAATTACATGCAGGTTGTTACGCTGGAGATCGTGTGCAGTGAGTTTTTCTCCGGTCTACCTGACATGACGTTTAGGATAAGGTCACGTGACCTAGGGTAAACAAACCTCCAACAACTCTAGACAGCTCTAATGGCGGACATTAGGAAGCTGACGGCATTACTAGAGGTATTTGGTGAGGCAACACTGAGGCAAACAAGACAGGCAAAGTTTTCTAATGATTAATACATTAGTTTTGTGAAGTTGACCTTAAACTTTTGAAGGAACTCATGGAAAAAATGAAGTTAAATCCCATGTCTGAGCAGTCTATGGTTAGAACTTAGAGTGAAATTTAGTTTTTACTCAGAATGTACATTTCACATTACATAAACAATTAAATATGTTGTGCAAAATTGCATTTTTGTTAACCGACCACAGTAATCAAGGACTAAGCCGCAACATATATCTACACTCCAAACCAGTCGCGGCTAGCTTTAAGTGCTAACCTTTCACTGAGCTGATATTAAATAGTGAACTAAAAAATCACAACAATCAGTACAAGTGCAGAAAATCTTTGCAGTTCCCTTCGTACACACAAACATGTGGTAGATGCCGTTGATCCCTGTCGTATTCAACTGTACGTAAGGACGGCTGCAAGTCTTTATCTATTGTTCACACTTCTTGAGACTTATTTTAGGTTTTGGAAATGGGATAAACAGTATCCCGCCCTCTTACTGCTCAGGATAATTCATCTCTGAATTGCACGCTTCCCATTATTTCCAGAAGGTGTTTCATAAAATCTGCTGTAAATGCAAAGCGTTTGTAATGAAAATCTCGACAAGTTTGTTGGAGGAAAATGGCGGGCAGTTGAGAGGAATCTGTGCAGCTTCCAGGGTGCTTTGTTGCTTCTTGGTCTGCTTGGTGAATTATATGCTGATCTAAGCAGCCAGTCTCATTGCTGGTTTGTCCTCAGCATCTGCAAGGCCTCCCTTGGCCTTTCTTGGATTAATCTAGCATCTTTTCGACTGTAATAGTTGGTCCTGAGCCCTAATGTCAAGTTCTAGTTGGTCGATATGCACAACACCTGGTAATTGCTCACAGCATCAGGCTTGTGGGCTTCACGGGGTGTCTTAAAGAGTTACTCCATACGTATGAAATATGTAATGGGTGGAGACATAGTCTCTTCACTCGAACAACCAAAGTTACAATACCAGATGTTATAACCAGATGTTACTGTGGCTCATTTTTCTTTCTAGTTCCGATAATTTGTTGTTGTTGGCTCCTGTAACAAGTCAGAAAGTCAGAACAACTCAAAAAATGTTTTCACTTTAGCAACAACATGACATTTGGACCCAACCCTAGATGCCTTGTTGTAATTTTGGATCAGGTCAGTTCAAGGGTTTCAACCAAAAGTTGGAAAGTTCTTGTAAATGAATTTTAGGCAAAGTAGACAATTGTCATTTTGTCTAACAAAGAAAACCGTCAAATTCTGTGAAATCTGTATCATTTAACTAGAAAAAAAACATATGGGTTGTTTTTAGTATTCAGTTTAAAGAGAAAGTTTAGATCGTTTGAAATAGGTTTTCGTAGAAAGGCTAAGAACAATTAATATCTTACCTGTTGTAGATACCTCTTTGATTGACCTCATTTTGGAGGAACATGGTTTCATTGTGACTGAACTGCTGAGATTAGAGTCGTTTAGGACAACGCTAATCTGCTTTGATCTTTGCCACATTCAGACTAGCTGTTAGCTCCTCAGTTAAGTCAGATTTAAACCGTTTCTCCAAACTGAGGTCGATCAAAGAGCGATCTGTAACGGGTAAGATTGAATCGTTTATAACCTTTTCCCACACCCCACTTCAAAAAATCTGAACTATTGCTTTAATGTGTTCTGAGGCTTGTAAGGGTTTGTGACATTCATGTCATGTTAAACTTGAAAAGATACTTGTCTTTTCATTCTGAATGTTTGGTTTTTTTCATTATTATTAATCTGTGTGAGTGTGACTTTTTCCAAGAAATGTTTTCTGATAGAAACAATAAATACCTGAAAAGTTAAACATTGCGACATTGGGAGTAAAATGAAGGGAAACACTGGTGCAGACTTTATTGTTGCTTACCTAAACACTATTTTTTATTCCATTCAGTAAACCTGTTTATTAGAGCTCCTTCTGTGTATTTTATCTCCCCAGCTGCTGATCTCCAGCTGCTCTCGGTGTAAAACTTGTGACTGTTTGGTTTACGACGAGGAGATCATGGCCGGCTGGACGGCCGACGACTCAAACCTGAACACCACCTGTCCCTTCTGTGGGAACCCCTTCCTGCCCTTCCTCAACGTGGAGATCCGAGACATGCGAGGGACTGGAAGGTACATGACGACAGTCTAATACCTAACAAACAGAAGACATTTCTTAATGTATCTGTTTTATCCTGTTTACTGTCGGCTTTTTTAACAGCAAGTGTATTTTTCTTTCTGCAATAAATCTGAAAATAAACTCTCTTTTTGCTAAATGAGCAAATTATGTCAAATAACAAAAAAATCCCTCTTTGTCCGATTTGTAATCGTGTTAAAATTGACTGATTTGTAACGATAAAAGCTTGAACAAACCACTTCACATCAGTGATAAAAGAAAATCCTTTTTCTGGTTGTAGGGGTCAGTAACATGTTGGTTTTAATATCTATAAGAACTAATATTTAAAACACAATGGCATTTTAAATTAGTTTATTTCACAATAAACATTTCTAAAAGCTGTGAAAGACATTTCAGTGTTATTTATAAGGTTAATATTGTGTAGGTCATCTCAAAATCATTACTTCCTGAAAATTAAAAAACTGAATTTTGGGGGATTTAGTCTTAGTTTAGTTTATTTCGAACATGATAGGAATGAAAACAAAACAAGCAACCAAACAAAAATCATAACAAAATACTACAACAACAACAACAACAACAACAACTAAATAGAAATGACCAAAATTATGTAAATGTCAGTAATTGTTATTTTTTATTTTTCTCTCCGCAGGCTTTTCCTGAAGGGCAGCCCGTCCATGGACGAGGCAATGACGTCGTCTTACTCCACCTCCACAGGTCTGGACACGGGGACGTCTACTTTGTCCACACCGTGTCCCACCACAGCGGTGTCCCCTCCCTCCCCTTCAACAGCTGTGCAGGACTGCTCTGGAAGGTACTGTCACCTAATGCTTCACCACGTTTTCTTTCCATATGAGTTCTAAAATAAATGATTTCCTTTCTTCCTTCAACTTAGAAGAAAACAAAAGAAAAGTAAAAAAGTCTTTAGTGGTAAACAATATTAAATATAATAAAAGGTGAAGAATTTAAAACACTGAGTAACATCGAAGTTATTTCGGCTGCAGCAGGTTTCAAAAGATGTTTGTGATAAATTCACCTCCAGAATGATTGATGCTACATAAGCTGCAGCTCAAAGATAAATATCTGAATCAGAAGTGATCGTTGTGCCCGAAGTTTAAATCTGAAAACACACAACTATGAACTGTTGTCTTAGTTGCTTTGTGGGAAATGTAAGAACCAATTTTTTTAATAATGTGTGAAATACAGCTTCTGTTTGTGCTGCATTTGTTTTACTCAGCTTATAACATGAATATTGAGAAATAATGAATCAAATAACTAAATCTAAAATGTTACTGACTTGGTTTGTTCTCCTAAAAAAAGCTCAATTTACTCTATAAAGACTAATTTGTGTTTTACAAAGTGCACTCAAACAGCACTTCCTTTTTGTTTGGATCATTTGCTGTTTTACCAAACTAACAAAAAAAAAAAACATTTGCAGACTGTTATTATTAATATAAGTAATGTTAGTGCAGTATTTATCAAAAGGCTGTAAGATCCAGGATGGGTGAAATCCAGGTGGTGACTGTTTTTTCTCAGAAAAGTAAAAATATACTCCACAACCCATTTTTTTGGTCACTGACCAGCCTTGAATATGTTAGTAGAGTTTATTTTGAATGAAAAAGCAGCATAAAGGATTAAGTCCAGTTTAATCAGAAAGCACATGAGGAGTATAACACACCTGACTTTACCTTCATGTTCAGATGTGCTGCAGGATATTTATTCCTGTCGTGCAGTTCCCAGTTTGTCAGATTACAAAAAGCTTTTAAAGTGGAAGCTGCGTGGTCCCAGTCTGGTCCCAACCAGCACCGAGGCCCTGCTCTGATCTGACGCTAGCATGACTTCTGGCTGCCTGACATCTTTCTGTACAACTGTTCACACCTGGTATTAAAATGTTTCTGCAGCAATCAGGTCTTTCATTTAGCCTAATTGCCTAGCAGATGTCATATGGGAAAAATAAAGATGCATACAGCGATTAGTGACTTCACAGAGTTCTGTATCAGAGCAAATACTGAAGCTTTGAATCAATTAATATAATAAAATAATGGTCTTTTTTTCATAAAAGATTGCAAAGTCTAGCAGCATGTTCATGTATGTAGTTAAAGAAACATAAATGCTAATGCAGATGAAGTTTTTTTACACGGTTTTGAAGTTTGTGCAAATACGGTTGTCTTAAAAGGGATTTAATTATTTGGACGCCGTCCTGACCACCCGTCCTGTGTCGTCCCAGGGCTCGGCCAATCAGAGCTCAAGGTATCAACATCCCCTTAGAGCGACAACAGGGGGCGCTGTCGTCCGGCGCAGCCATGACCCGCAGCGTCAGCGCCTTCGGTCCTCTGGAGGAAATTAATTGTCAGTTCAGCTGCTTCCTGCCAACGTCAGGCAGCCTGCCGAGCCGTCTGAATGAAGCCACGGTTTGTTTCCGCACTCACATTTTGGTTTTAACTGAGGGGGAAACGGAAACTTTGGTGTCACATGTGAACTTACAGGTGTATCACAATATCTAAAATTCAACTGTGCACCGCAAGTAAAACATTTGAAAGAACTGAGTCAAGATTAGAGAGAATTGAAAAACTGTCCCATAACGTTAGAGTCCTACAAAGGTTTTAATATCTCCTTAGATCAGTGCAGGGGAGCATTAAGAGTGTCTTTTTCACATCGAGAAAAAGTTGGTTTAGACACCACGATGTCACCTTTTGGTTCCTCTGCCACATCAAGTTTTCACTTTAACATCTCAAACATCAGTATTTTTTTTGTGAATTCCTAACGTTAAAAGGGGGTATCAGAAGTGTTGTTTGCTTCCTGTTCGTGCAGAGAACTAGAACTAGGTTCATCATGGAAATATGAGGCAAAAAAAGCATAGTTTTTAAAATAATATTGCATATATGCTAATCATTGGACGTCAAAACAATTTACCATTCAGAGTATTTGTATGTAGATGTTAAAATCTCTCAAAAATTAACAAATAAGTCTGAAAATTGAGGAATTGAGGAAGTATTTTCATAATCTTAGTCTTCTGTTATAAATATATATTTGTCACAATATTAGCACAAATGTCTGCATATAAGGTTGCATATATATTACCAGGAGAGTATATTTTGGATCAGTTTGGTCAAACAAGCTGATTAACTTGGTAAAGGGCAACAAGGAAGGCTGATTTGAATTCCCAGCTTGCTCTTTAATTGTTATATGCTTTAAAATTCTGTCTAGAGCTGCCACTGTGTTAGCAGAGACAACTTTAGGGTAAATAAGAAGAAAGAGTAGTTCCTGGTACAAGGATATGGTTGAAATCCTTGTGTTAGGTAAGGAGACAGCTGCTTTGTGACACATTTGGGATGTTGGATCTAAATAAGATTGATCAGATTGTTCAGATTGTCTCAGCCAGAAATTAAAAAACCTAAAAGAATGTTTTAATCTGTCAGAAATGCTTGTAAAAGAAAAACACTTAATAATCTTGTCTTGTGGTATCTTACTGTTGGTAATCCCTGCGATTGTTTGGTTTTTTTAGTTTATCAGACGTCACACTGAGTGGATTCAAATGAACAAAGCTGAGACTGAGCTCCTGTCTGAAATCTAAGCTCCCATCATTTCTGTCCCAACAAGGACCCAGTGAGTATGGACTGGAGACTCCACAACCCCGAGCCGGTGACAGTGCCCTATCTGAGCCCGCTGGTGCTGTGGAAGGAGCTGGAGAGCCTGCTGGAGAACGAGGGCGACATGGTGATCAGTGAGGCCGACATGGTGGACCATCATCCCATCATCTACTGGAACCTGGTCTGGTACTTCAGGCGGCTGGATCTGCCCAGCAACCTGCCAGGTCTCATCCTCACGTCTGAGCACTGCAACAGAGACACTCAGGTCGGAAACAGGAACTCACAAATTCAGACTTTATATCTGCATGATAATTAATTGGTCTCAGGTCAGCCACTTTACAGTAAAATCTATAAAAAGAGTACTGGCTTCAGGCGCTGGAGGACACACGTGCTGCCGGTGTAACTCAGTGTTTCTGTCTCATTTTTCTTCAGGTCCCTCGTCACTGGATGTCAGAGGACAGCAAACACGTGTTGATCCAGATCCTGTGGGACAACCTGAAGCTGCACCAGGACCCCGTCCAGCCTCTCTACATCCTCTGGAACACATACAGTGAGTCACGTTGCTCTCACACTTTTAAAACCTCCGAGGACCAAGGAGGGGGGCGGGGTTGACTCAGCTCCCACAGGAGAAAAAAACCTGGATTCAGCTGGGTTTTAAGTGTTTCCTTCAAAAAAAGTGGAATTAAAGTCCACTGGTCCTCAAATCAGCAGGAGAAAACAAGACATAGTTCAAGAAGGGTTGAATAAAAATCAAAAATGAGGAGCAGGAATAAGCAGACGGATTAAGGTGGTATCTGACTGGGCTGCAGCTGTTGGTGATTACCTAGCAACTCAAAACTGTGAGGAAATTGCAAGTTTCACCGAACTCTCCAGGTTTCTGACTGTTTGCAGCCAAGCTATAGGCGAGCCGTGTGGCTGCGTTTTGAGCGGCAAATTTTAGAAAATCCCGACATATCTTTGTGTCCACGGCTGGACATTAGTTGTCTGTCTAAGCCCACTTTGTACTCACCTTGGCAGCGGCCCCCACATGTATGATTTGTACACTTTTTAAATGAAGACAGGCAGGTTTGAACCAGTTTATCAATAATTATTACATGTTTTGTAGACCTGGACATTTGCCTCTTTGCTGTCAGAGAGGAGCTCCTGTACAGGAGTAAAAATGCAGCTTTGGTGCTCTGGAGACAGGCTGGAGACGCCCACGTCGACTCCATGACTGTTTTGAGAGAAAAGCTCTCACACAAACCTTTGAATATGCTCCAAACTCAAGCCACGGGACTCCAAGTCTCTTCGATTCACACAAGGAAATTGTGAACCGCTGCAAACGTCACCAAACATTTTGGAGACTTTGATGAATGCCGTTTACCAACAAGTCGCAGCCCAGTGAGAGCCCACCTTCAGTGGTGGAGTATTGATCTCTGTGAGAGAACAGACCTGTGTGCTGCTTCGATCAGCCCGCGGTGACTGATCACTGGATGATTGATGGAGGCCATCTTTGTTCTAACAGGCTCTGTCTGCTCTGTCTTCCAGGACTTAATTGTACTCTGTTGTTAGAAAGTGAGTGTTCGTCTCTGCTCCGGACTCCCGCACGAGTCCCGTTGTTGTGTTGTGTTAGAGCCGCGACTGCTGTTTTCGTCTGTGCTTCTGCTTGATGCCCTGCAGTGTTGTCTGTGGAAAATCAGCCTTCGTTTCAGTGCTGGAATGAAAGTATCTGTGGAGTGTCAAATCTTATTCAGACTGTGGCCAAAACGGGGTGTTTTGCTTCAGTGCAGTCCTGCTCTGTTTTCTTGTGAACATCTGCGCTCGCCGTCTTATATGTAACTCACTCAGTTCGTGTTTATATGTTAAGTGATGTTTTTTTTAAATTTAATGACGGGGTTCTTCTCATTTTACAAAATCTGTTCTTCACAGCTAAACTGGAATATCAAACCATCCTCATTGTGTGTAATTGTTTTGTGTCTGAGGAACAAACAGTATGAGCCCATTGCTGACCTGTGTGTGTGTGTCTGTGTGTGTGTGTGTAGACGTGGGGTACCCTCTGTCCCGGCCCGTCCCAGAGGAGGAGAAGCCGTTCAGTGAGGAGCTGCTGCAGAGCGTGGTGAAGAGCATCCAGAGGAACGACATCAGCCGGCCCATGGCTCAGCTGCTGCAGCTCCTGGACAAAACTGTCGGGGTCAAAAGGCAAAGGTCAGTAGGGTCTGCACAGAAGAGGAAGGTTTACCTGAAAGAGGGTTTTTACTTTATACTAGTATTTTAGGTATTTAAACTGGCCAAATCAGCCGTGCCTTGTTTTGAAGCAGACAATGTTAAATGTGTGTAAATGATTTAGTTTTTAAAGGTATAGTTCAGAGGTTTTGAAATGGGGTTCCGTGGAGTATGAACAATTAATATCTTACACCACCCCACCCTGACACCCACTCCTAACAAACAAACAGAAGGAAATAAATTATGATAATGATAGGAGAAAAAATGAGTCTATAAACACACATACACTTCCAAACACATGACACGTCAGGCTGCATCACTGTGGTGCTCAGTCCAGAATGATCTCACATCCTGAACCTTTAACACAGGAAGTAAAGAGATTCCAGGTTATTTCAAATGATAGAGCTTTATCAGCCAAAGTCAGGCTGTTTTCCAGTTTAAGAAAATAAAGGACCTCTCCAATCCAGCTTGTATATGTAGGTGGAGCTGCAGATTTCCATTTTAACAGTTTTAGCCCCCTGAGCAGCAGATTTGTGACAGCTATTAAGTTCTTTTTATCAGGAGAGATCAAGTTAGGTACACTATACTCTGAACAAGGCAGGTAGGACATTAGGAGTGATATCCTCTCTACTTACATTAGACAACATGAGAAAGATTTCAGACCAGAACCTCATGTGAATAATTTTCTGTGGCCTGTTGGTGTCGTTCACATAGAGGGGACACGGTGTCAAATATTTTTGTGAGCCTGGCTTTAGTACAGTGAGCACAGATTAATGTCCCGTTTACCCCCTTTAAAACATCATCTGACATCAACAGTCCAAAGTCCGTCTTCCCTCCAGTTCTTAACGCAGGGGAAGCATTTGATTAAAGGTGAAAGATATTTGAATATACAGAACAGAGATTGCCCCTCTCAGTGAGAGGAGAAGTTGCAGAAACACTTTAAATCAGAGGGTAGGAAGAGCAGACCTGACGTTGAGCTTAAAAGTGTCTGAAAGAAATACGTTCGGGGAGAATTAATTTACTAGCTGTTGGGGGAAAAAAATGCAGAAGTACAATCAGCATACAAATCTCTCCAGGTTTTCATACCTAACCTAGAACATGTAGAGAAAGTGGTCGAGACGAGTTGTTTTAAAAGAAAAGCAGTCCACTTTGGTCTTAGCCTTTCTCAGACTCTCGGTTATTCTGACGGGCCAATCAGAATTCAGCTCTACTTCTTCTCCCGTCTGCCTCCCTGGATCATCTTCCTCCATCTCACTCTATCCTTCCCTCCCTCTTCTGTCATGTAGCGAAAGAGTTATCTACAGCAGGTAAGATATTAATTGTTCGATTCAAAATATGGGAACTATTTTCTGAGACGACTCCCTCGGTGAGAAGCTGTGGTGGCTTCAGTGTGTCATCACGGTGTGGACCTCCAGTCCCTGTTTAGATCTGATGTAAAACTCAAAGTAAACACCTTCGGTTGAATGAATGATGGTAGTGACAATAAGCAGTCATTCATTTTGTTTCTGCCCCTCAGGAGTTTGTACCGGGACGTCCTGTTTCTCTCCCTCGTGGCTTTAGGAAAAGACAACATTGATATCGGTGAGTCAGAATGTCCCTTTAATTTGTTCCAACTCTGCAGCTTTGGTGGAGGTTTGACATTTTGTCCTTCAGAGTTTTTTTTTTAAATTTTACAATGAGCATTAGGTGTGAGTGTTTGTGTACACGGTTGTATTCATTATCAGGTTTTTTTTGGTGATATATTACAGTAAATGCTGATTTAAATATGCAAAACTTTTACCTGAATTTATAATTTAACACAAATAATAAACCAAAGATTGTCGCTAATTTCAAGCTTAATTTTTGTGTTCTGTTTCTCACCACATACGAAAGTCCTTTAATTGTCATTACATGTTTAATAAACTGGGAGGAAGAACACGAGATTACATGTAAAATTAAAGCTAGGAGAAAATAGATGCGACAAAGCGAGGACGACCTGACGTGTCCTCGTCTTTTCTCAGACGCCTTCGATCGGGAGTACAAGTTGGCTCACGACCGGCTCACGCCGCACCTGGTGAAGCTGACCCACAACTGTGACCGTCCTCCGAGCGCGGGCGTCATGGAGTGCCGCCGGACGTTCGGAGAGCCTTACTTGTAAAAACAAACCCGCTCCCCTTCATTACCCTTAAGTCCAGCTCAGGAAACTCGCTGAAAGCCTGTGGATGTGCACTACGCTGACGTCGGAGGGGTCCATCTGAGGTCACAGCCGGCTGCGCTCGCTTCAATGTAGCCTAAGTTTCACAGACTTCATCTCAGCTTTGTGACGACGGAAACGTTCAGAAACGCCACTTCACCCACCTGGTTTCTGTTGAAATCCTGTGAAAATTATACAAATTTACTGTAAATAACAAACACTAGAGGGATTTTTTTTTTTTATCGCAGCATTTATATTGTATACATCATATGAGGACTAATATTAGCAATATTTTAACTTGAACTCTATTTATACAAAGTCAGCTTTATTTATTGCTGTGTCTTTTTCTTACTGTTTCACGGTGTCCTGTCGGTGGCTGTGTCCATGTCAAAAAACTCACCACTCACATCAGCAGGTTTTGGAAAGTCTTTCATAGTGCATACAGTTCTCGGCCCTCTGTGTTTTATCGTGTGACGAAGAAAAGAAAAGAGGAGAGATGCTCTGATTGAGTCAAACAGCAGGAAACATCCAGCAGCTGCTTTTAGAATAATTGAATGCCAAATATCGACCGGCTCCAGCTTCTCAGACTGTTTTTACTGCATCAGTGGTGATAAATGTTGTTCTTTTTAAGCTGCTTCTAATGTCCTTCATGCTACGCTGCAGAAATCTAACTCTAATAGAAGGTTTGCTGCAGAAGTGCGCTGCATTCACCCAAAAACAGGGAAAGTAAAAACATGAGGTGAGGTTTTTCTTCGACTGTGAAAACAGCTCATCCACACAGAGCTTTATGGGTTTTAGTTTGTTTGAATTCTATTATGTTTTGTTTTGTTTTTATCAGTTAGTCGCCATGTGAACACATCTTTTTTTTTCTTATGGGGCTGGTCACAAAGTAAACATCAGGGTTCTTTGTTTTTGTGCCGTTAAAGAGGGGAGGAGTTGAGCTCCGTCTGAAGCTGGTTGGCAAACGTCACGTCTGAGGGGAATCTCCAAAAGGTCTCCAGATGTTTGTGGGGGTTTCTCAGTGTCCTCACAAGGGTAGGAAAGGGTTGCAGTCTTGTTGCTGGAATTTTGAACTTGTTCAGAAGCTTGTGTGGCAAATTTCCTCTCCAAACAGGCAGTGTTGTCGCAGGCATCTCAAACCCTTCTTGTTTTTTTTGTTGTTTTTTATCCTAAAAGGCTATAGTTGGGAGTGTGACACCTGCGCAGGAGCTTTCCTCTGACTGAAAACACCCAAAGCCACAGCCCTGAATGTTCAGTGATAAATAAGGCAGGAGACAGGAACACCCAGCTTGTTTGTTTTTGAACAATTTATTACAAAGAAATGACGAGCGGAACATGTCGGGGATGAGGCAGAATCTGGCCTCAGATCTTCAGTGTTTAGTGACATCTCGAGGTCAGCCTGAGCCAACATCAGACTGAACAGATACAGCTACCTCCTAATGACGAGGCCTGTCGGGAAATCAGATTTTTCATCAATCTGACTCACCAACTGGTCTCCAAGAGTCGCAGCCCAATGAGAGGCTGATTTAAAGAGTAAATCCAAACATTAGTGAGTGAATATCACAACTTAAATCCATTCATGATCGTGTTTCTGTTAGCGGCGGCACAAAACACACACCAGGAATCTGGGAACGACGGTAGGAGAAGTGCCACAGGTCTACCTGCACCACCAAACTGAAGCTGAATGTGAGGACATTAAACATTTTCTCTTTTGTTTTACAAATGTAAGTTTATTCTATATGAAGTTACAAACTGGACGTCTGTGATCTGAATTTTTATTTCCTGTTCAGCCTCTTAAAAACGACTTGAATCTCAGCTTGTTTCATAATAAACTAATTATTCTGTAAATGTTTCAGAGAGTTAAGGTTAAAAGTTAACGTAACTTCAGACAGATTAGTGGTGGGAATCAGAGCACCCCCCGATTCATCACTTCTGTCGTAGTTATTCTGTGAGACAGTTTTGAAATACTTCTCAAAAAATACAGAGAAATTCTGGCATTTTTAATTCATAGACAGAAACTTATTCATGTGATGTCAAACTGAAAAATATTCATGCTGGTAAAAGTAATTCAACACAGAAAGCCTTTCACACAGTAAGGGAAAGAACAGGATGGAAATAAAAACTACATGTGTTAGAAAAAAAACCGTTCTCTTTTTAAAAGTGACATTTTGTTTTACTTGTTTATCACATTTTCCAAACTTAAACTTGTTTCCATGTGTTCTGCTGGTTCAGTTCAGTCGTTTCCCTCCTTGATGTGTTTGTTTGATGTCTTGTTTTAATACTTAAATATCTGGTGTCGTCGATTCGTGCACTAGAGAACAATGTTTTGTTTTATTAAATCTTGTCTAACAAATGAGTTAGTTTCATTCAGATACGACCGAAACAACTTCATCTACTTTATTATTCTTAAAAAAATAAAAAATAATAAAAGTTTGATCAAAACAATGCTGCCATCAGGTAAATTTGAAGTCGTTGAAGGCAGTTTTTACGCAAGACTTTAAAACTATAAAGGATTTTTTACTCCACCTGTTTAGGTTTGATTCTGTTTTAAAGTTTTAATCATGTAGATTCATGACTGACCTTCTGGCCTCTAACCAGTTTTTGTCACCAAAGATCCAAGCGAGTGAATGTGTGTGTGTGTGTGTGTGTGTGTGTGTGAATGTGTGTGTGCTCTGCTCCCATTATGGACTGAAGGCCAAAGTTTCCCCCTCATTTGGTTTAAATATGTGATCATTAAGCAAAGATACAAGGTTTAAATCCGCATACATGAACAGAGTTTTCTTTGACATATTTGTAACAAATGTTTATTTGTGCATGTTTAGGTTTTAGCACGGAGCAGAAGGTTATTTAGCACTGAAATAATGTAAGTGGATCATGTCTGTCATCAATTCTTCCCTCTGCCGAGGAGGTGATGTTTCCGGTAGTGTCGCTTGGTTTGTCTGTCCGTTGATGAAATTTTCAGGAAGCGTTGGGGTTGTCACAAAAGAAAGAAACAAAAAAGTACATTTGGTGGCGATCCGGACCACGATCTGGATCCTAGTTCCCTTTCAGTCGATTCACTCGGTACAACACATGTACTATGGGATATCACGCTCCCGCGTGTCCTGGCTGAAGACACCTTTAATCACGCCTTTAGGCAAATGACGTGATGACGACAAGTGACAGGCCCCGCCTGCACTATGTAACCGTCC
>NC_051444.1:28267410-28289329 GCF_001649575.2 Kryptolebias marmoratus
CTGTGATGACGGACGGTTACATAGTGCAGGCGGGGCCTGTCACTTGTCGTCATCACGTCATTTGCCTAAAGGCGTGATTAAAGGTGTCTTCAGCCAGGACACGCGGGAGCGTGATATCCCATAGTACATGTGTTGTACCTCGTTCCTCTCCTTCAGGGAACAGTAGTTATATGCATAACATTACGTTTTTCAATAACCCTATGGTCTTGGCGGAGGTTTGAGTGCTTTGAAGGACGGTAATGAGATCATTGAAACAACCAGAACTTGATGTTTCTCGGCCACCATTTGCTTTTTTTTCTTCTTCTCATGGACGGTACCAGTTTGCACAGTGTAAGTGGATCGAACCGCTGACTCTAGACCCCTGAATTGAAACTCACGAGGGGTTCGTGAAGCTCAGTCAAGTTTGTGATTTTGTCGCAGAAGAGACCAAAACCATAAAAGTGAGGGAGTTGCACTTTGCCTCTAAAAATATATAAACTTTAACGTCCAGGAAGAGACGGACGGACTGAGACGTCTGTCGCTCGTGGATTTGTCTCGTGTTTAAATTGTTATTAGAAATGTTTTAAAGAATCAAGGTCGTGGCTGTTTTAACTCTTTGTTCAATAAAAAGCAGCTTCTTCACACGTTTACAGGAGTCTTTTTAGATGTGTGGAAGTTTGTGTACAGCGACCAGATCTGCAGGACTGCAACTGTAAATAAAGTCATGTAACACTTTCATTACTGTTCCCTCTTGTCCTTTTTTTTTAAAGCGCCTCAGCAGCTTTGGTTTTCTTTCAGGCAAAACTAGAGTGGGATTTATCGGAGAAAATGTATCCCTCGCTCCAGTTTTGTCTCATCAGTCCCAGAAACTCTGGATCTTGTCAACAAGCATTTTGTTGAATTTGTCTCGTTTTAGTTCGGTCAGCAGTGGAGTCTCCTGGCTCTTTTTTTTCATGGCACCCTTTATGATTCAAAACCCAACAGATGCTGCGATCAGAAAGTGTCGCACCTTGACGTGGGAGTTCAGCTTGAATGGTTGTGGACATTTATCTGGCTCATTTTCTATCGCACTCCGTCTGATCAACCTGGGCTCGCATTTCCTCTTGTGTCCGCATCTCGGGAGGCTACAGAGCTTTATACAGTACGTTTTATAAACATTGGCAGCTGTGTTCTGAAGAACATGAAGCTGCTTGGAGACGGTCTTGTAGCCTTCACCTTTAACATGGATACCTATAATCCTCTGAGCTCCTCAGACAGCTTTCAGCTCGACTTTCAGTGAGGTGAGCACAACGATACCAAACTACCCAGCAGCATGTGGGCTTCCTTTAAATGGCCTGGATGACTGATGAAAAGCTTGAAGGCATCTGTGATGCCAATTAATGTCAAATTCTTAGTTCAAAACACAACTATAATTCAAAGATTAACAGCCTCTTTAAGGCTACCAATAAGTCTGTTCATACTATTTTAGCATATTTTTGTAAAATAAACAAATCATTTCTTTTAACATTTCTTTTGGTTACTCCATCAAATACTAAAGGTACAAAAGCTTTATATCTGTACATTAGATAAATGCTTTTACTGAATCTCTTGACTGAGTCATATACTATGTAAGTGTATATATAGATAGATAAATAGATATGAGGTGAGATTAATATTCCATTATTTATCATGAAAGTAAAGATCACGTAAGAATCACTTTGGCATTTAAAACAACATTTTGAAATACAGTTTTGATTTCAATATGAATGAACTAACATCATCCTAAACCCCCAAATTATGAAAGTGTTCAGACAAAAGATAATGAACTCTGAGCACAACTCTTCCACATAAGATTATCAATAAACTGTACATGGCTCACTGTTAAAAAAATAATTTATTGCAGCAAGGAATTTTAAAATTGATCCTTTTTATATCAATTATACATGTTTGCATCCACTTTGATTCAACAACAGCAATGGGACAACATGACATTGGTTGTTTTTGCTCTTTTTTTTTTTCTCTTACAGATAAGAACATTTTGTCAACACACAGGAATCCCTTTTACAGCGACACGAAACATGAACAAGTACGAGTTTGGTTAAATACAGAACAGTGGTGAAGACGCATGGTTCAGAAAACACTAAGCAGAAAACCTCGACTTGCATCCACTGATGTTGAGTTTCTGGGTGACTGAACGCTGGAACTCAAGTAAGAAATCTAATAAACTACTGGGTTCACTTCAGGAACGCTCCATGTTTAGCATCAAGCTGAAAAATTTAAGAAAAACTCCACCCAACAAACAGTTACTCAGATTGTGTTGAAGTTACAGTTCAGACACAACATTAATGCAGAAAACTGAGCAGTAATCATCTAACCTCCACAGCAGCCACAGTTTAGTCTTAAAAACAAAAATGTCTAATACTTTTATATTATTAGGGTTATAATTTTGCACCAGTTAAGGGAAATTTGTAGAAATGACAGCATGAACCAACCAACTTTTTTACAGACTCTGTTTGCCATTTTGTGTTGATAGTCTGTCCACAAAAAGTGTTGGGAGTCCTTCTGGTTTGGGCTGATGTCACTTGGAAGATATTTACATCTCGCTGATAAACATCTTCCAAATGACATCAACCCAAACAACTCCCAGGATGGAGAGGTGGGGCAGTGATTATCCCAACCATTTATGAGCCTGAAACTCTTTCGGAAACTTTCGGATGAGAGGTGAAACATCTTAAAGAAGTCCAGCTGCCTTCTTTCCACACCTAGGATTACCAGGTGCTGCAGGACTTGAATCCTGAGTCACTAGGACTGTGCAGCACCTGGATTTTGCTCCGTTCTTATTTGTCATATTCTTAAATCAACCAGCACTGACTACATGCTGGCGGAAGCACACCCTATAGTTCATAAGGATGTGCGATTTGTACTCTTTTTGCGTCAGATCACAGTCATCCTTTTAGCCCAATCTGTCACAAACACATCAAGCACATAAGCCACAGAAAGAAACAGAAAAATGGCCTCACAGCGAGCTCCAGACCCTCCTGGCTGAAGTACAGAGACACTCCTTAAAACTGCGTGAACAACATGTCAGCGTATCAGGAAGGAATCACAGTCAGGAAACCAATAAGTGTTCGGGATTTCTAAATCAGTGTGACATTGTACATGTGACGTGCCCCCCCTCTCAACCTTTGGTTCTGTTTGTTAAGCTCTGCATGTGAAGCACGATCTGAATCATCTGCTCAAACGAGCCCCCACCAAAGGTAAGAGTTTCAACAGGAGCTTCAGGATTGTGTTCAGTGCACTGAGATGTTTTTAAAACGGCTGATATGAATGCAGGCAGTACTGTGAACCTGGACTGCACTGACTTCATTGCACAACATAAATACATCCGGTCATATCCAAACAGTAAACCCTGGGTACATTTATGCCCCTTTTCCACTGGCTCTACGTCAGCAGCCCCGCTCTACTCGGCCCGGCTTGGCTCGGCTCTATGAAAAATGCATCGCGTTTCCATCAGCCAGTTAGGTCGACAGCAGAGGAACGCCTCCTTGCGTTGGGGGTGGGGGGCAAAGCCACACCTGCGGACTTCCTACGCCATGAGTTGCTCTTGATGAGTGTGCGTTACCGAAACTTGGCTTCATTTGTGGAGCTTTTTCAAATTTTCCCGGCACTGTCGAGATGTCCAGTTGTATCCAGCACCAGCCATCCGTTCTGTAACCTCAACAAAAACTTTTTCATTTCTTGTTGCCCCATCTAGCTGGCGCTGAATGCTGCAGTCCCCAATAATTGCAAGAAAAGCCAGGACCTTGTTGTTGCTCCAGGAGATAAACTTTTGTGAGGACTCCATTGCTGCTCTCTCTCTTCGCTAACATTCCAAAATCGCTCTTTACACTTGCATCTGACCGCACCCATGACCAATGAGTGAACAGAAGCTAAGCTTGCGTCACCCACAAAAGCAGGGCCGGCCCGGCTGGCCCTGCTCCAAAGCTGGGACCGAAAAAGCAGGAACCGGCCTCGAAAAATGCCGGTGGAAACGCTCACAAAGCATGCCGAGTAGAGTGGAGCTGGGACCTTTAGAGCCAGTGGAAAATGGGCATTAGAGACTCCACCAGGGCTGCTCTTCGTCTCTGATCCTGTTTGTGGTGTTCGTGGAGAGGAGGGTAACAGCTGGAGCCTCGGGGTCTTGTATTTAAATTTGTAAATGTTGGTGCCATCAGGCTACGAGCTTCTGCGTGGACTGGGGCAGTTTGCAGCTCAGCATGAAGAATTAGACCTTTCCCGACATGCCTGCCTTCTGTTGATGAAGATGACAGTGCAGCAGATTACTCCTCTGTTTATTCTTCTTTCAGGAGATAATAAGTATTAGAAGCTAACTGTGTGTCACAAATAAAGCTAATCTTTGAGAATTGAGTGCTTTTAGATGGTGGGTGGGTTTTGCTCTAAATGGATGCATAACCTGATTTAATGGTGGGTAAATGTTTTGGCAGCACAGTTTGAGGCACACATCTCTTTTTCTAAGGGATTGGAGAATTACAGTACAGTATGTGCAAAATCTTAATTAGCACCTGCAAAAACCGCACAATCTTATGACGAATCCGGGCCTGAGGCTTTACATCAACTGTGGTGAGGCTGATAACATTTGCATCATTTTGGAATTCCATCAAAACACTGAATTGGCTTCTTGAAGGTGTGGCTTTGAATAAAGGGTCATGGAGACGCTTCAGATCCACTCTTTCCACCTCACATCTGGTCTCAGAACATCAAGATTGCATTTGCTAAATGCTAAACTCAAAGGTCCACTAATAGGCCGAGTCTGCCTTTTATTTTCTTGTAAACAGTATGTAAGGGGAGTATAATTATTGTGAGCTGTGAAATCAGATTTTAAGTTGAGGGTCATTGCTACGTAGCTGGAGAAAATACACTGCATAGAGAGCATATTTAATTATACTAACTCTGCTCTTTTTGCTCAGCCGGGAGGGAGAATGAATCCAACACAACACACAATGCTTTAAACACTCTACAACTAGCTGACAAGCTAAAATCCCAGTCTGCTCAAATCAAAATAAAGTTTTTTGCAGGGTGGAGTTTTTCCTTAACAATATATAGTCCACCGTGAACCGACCTTTTATATTTGGCTGAGTTTCTTTACTTGTGAAACCAAGGTGTGTGAGCTCTCTCTAGTGGTGCACATAAGAAATGGAAACACCAGACAGTTTATAAGTCTAGCTAAAAGTTTAAGAATAACTGTAAAATGTGTAATTTGTGATATCTTAACATCTTCAAAATATGGTGATGGTACAAAGTAGATGGTCTTACTTCCTGCATGGGACCTTTGATATAAAAAAAGTTTTATTTTGTCAGTCATAATGGGCTTCATGGCGAAAAAAAGTTTGGGACCAAATGATAAAACAGCCTACTTCCAGGACTGATCCTGCCTGGAGGAGCAGGGTCGTGTGCAGCGGGGTCGTTGAGCTCAGATTGAGACGGGACACACGAGGATGCGGTCCTCCAGCAGGACGCTAAGGACGAGGAACACAAAGTACAGAAAGAACATGGTGATGCCCAGCATTTTGCTCATCTTCCAGCGACACACGGCAATGGAAATGATGACGAAGAGGAGCATCAGGAAGAGCAGCACAATAGCGCAGAAGAGGCCATTGGAGCTGACGGTCACTGGCTTGCCGTTGTGGAGGAACGTGTATATGAGCCACGGGATGGGAAGACTGAAACAGACGGACGGTAGGCTCATAAAGTACACCGTGGTTCAAAGGTGTTTCATGTTTCAGTGTCACCAACTCCAAACAACATTTCTGATTGGTAATTTGCTCAACTTTAATACAATAAGTTTTAGTACTAATTCATAAGAGGTGAATTGGAGAACTCAGAGAACTACATTTTTATCATTTATTCACAATCTTGGTGTCATATTTCCTTCACAAAAAAACAAACATGTTTTTTAACAACTGTACAATTCAATTCCAGTCACAGCCACGCAGAATTACTCACCCGACAGTGATGTCGAAGATATTACTCCCCACTGAGCTGGACACGGCCATGTCTCCCAATCCTTTCCGGGCCACAATCACACTGGTGATCAGGTCGGGGATGGACGTCCCCGCCGCCAGGATGGTCAGGCCCATAATCTCCTCCGAGATGCCCACCGTCTCGCCCACCTGTGAGTGCCAGCACAAGAAAACTGGTGTCCATTATGCTAAATGGGGTCTCCAGAAGGCTTCTTCTCTTATGAAATAAGAAAAAACACCAGTCGCCACCTGCCGCCAGATGTTTTTCACAGAGGTGCTGGTTCCCATCTGTAAATGTCACATCTGAGAAGGATCCACATGATCTCATTTGGACTTAATTTAAAATAAATAAATAAATAAAAAAGTACTCAAGGAGCCGGAAGGGCATGTTACAAAGATGATCAGAATAAAACCAACAAAGCCCCAAAAATCAGCTCAGAAACTGGAAAGAAACTATGTTACACTGTTAAATGAGTATTGTTTCAGAGGCTTTGGGAGTATAATCAGGCATAAAGCATAGCACATGTCAACAAGGAGAACATCTCAGAGGGTCAAGGCTGCAAAACTAAAAGATCTGTCACCAAATTCACCAATTTGCTGTGATGAATCAAGAGGCCAGTTTCACAAGACCTGTATTACAGAGGAACAACATTTGTAGGTCAGAAGAAGCAGAATATGGTAATATATCAGACAGAAATAGAAGCAACTGAAGGGTTTGGTAGGGGGGTGAACCCTTGGTTCGTTTCTGTCTGGTCAGCAGCTGTGAATGACCCACTCAGCTCAGTTTGGTTCAGGAGGCGCTGCTGTTTGGAGAGCTTCCTGAGTGGAGCTGGAAATGCTGTGACAACCTTAGCTGCTCATCTCCTTTTTCATCAAGAGTGATAGAGTTTATTTTCTAATTACCTCCATGTTCTGTTTGAAGTGTTGTCACATCCATCACTGAGTAAAACAAAGTGCAACGTAAAAAAGTGACTACAGAAGAAAAAGTGCACCATAGCGCCTGCAAGTGGCTGCGTGTGTTTCTGACCGGTCAGCAAGAAATGATGAAAGGCGAGTTTCTCTCTTAAATCAAGCCACAGAGATTGTGTTCAAACTTTGCCCACTCAGCGTGTTGCTTCAGCCACCGGCGTGGAGCAACACTCAAAAGGAAGTCACCTGATATTTAAACCTACTCAAAGGACATTTTTACGTTTCATATTTACTAGATTTTTACACAAGTAACTTTACTTGTCCTTAAGCAAAATCTCAACAGATTAACTGCATTTTTACTGGAGTAATAATAATAATAATAATAATAATAATAATAATAATAATAATAATAATAATAATAATAATAATGTGAAAATATTTAGTGCCTGAAATTTGTCCACATTTATTTGTGTAAAACATTTGGTTTTTAAATCTTTACATGGGCTTAATGGGTCAGTACAGTAAAGATTAGGGACACACAAAAGAACTGAGGAAATTTTATTTTTGTTGTTGTTGTTTTGAGATTAATGCTGACATGTTTAGATAATAGTGTAAATGAACAGAGAAAGGTTTAAATCTTATTGACAGAAGAAAAAGTGGAAATATTTCTAATAGGCAAAAAGTCACCGTGTTGAGAACAAAGAAGTCTATCAAGGTTTATTTCAGAGGAAGTGTCCCTCACTGTGCTCCTGAACCTGGCTAGATTTGTTTTGTTTGTGATTATTAATACTGTATCTGAGAGTTATGGAAGAACTTTTAGAAATTTTAGCAATTTTGTCACTTTTAGCGATATTGACATTTCAACCTTAAAATGAAAACTAAAATGAACCCTCCTCCTCAAAACACAATTTTTCTTCAGAGTGACCCTCTGTAGTAGGTCAATGACTTTATGACAATCATCCATCCATCCATCCATCCATCCATCCATCCATCCATCCATCCATCCATCCATCCATCCATCCATCCATCCATCCATCCATCCATCCATCCATCCATCCATCCATCCATCCATATTCTTTATCTTTCCAGGTCACAGGGTGGTGTCTATCTCCAGCAGTCTCTGTGTGAGAGGCGGGGGACACCCTGGACAGGTCACAAGTCCATCACAGGGACACAGAGACAAACGAGACAAACAACCATTCACCCTCTCACTCACACCTTGGGAGATTTTTAGAGTTACCAATTAACCTAAAATGCATGTTTTTGGTCTGTGGGAGGAAACCGGTGTACTCAGAGGAAACACCCATGAGCACAGGGAGAACATGTAAACTCCACCCGGAAAGATCCCAGGCCAGGAAGTGATCCTACAACCTTCTTGCTGGGAGGCGACAGCTCTAACTTTATGAGAGTCAGATGGGTTTGATGTCACTGAGTTTACCAGCACGAAGGAAAAAGTCTTAAGAAATCCCACTAATACATCCCGGTTGGATGTTTTGCCCCTTTATGTGCACATTAAACAGTTTACTTGCTAATTGTATTGTTTTGGTAGTGCAGGTTGATGGATTTTAATACCACGTTTTGGAGACATCTCCCAGTTTCCAGGCTGAACTAACAAACAATTTTACATTTCTTTTAATTTAAGAAACAAAACAGTTTTTAGAAAAGATGAAACTGATGAGCTGGAGCTGAAGGAAACCTGTGTATTTTGGTTAGTTTTATACCACACACCTGAAAATCAAAGAGATTTATGTGACATCCAGAGTCAGGGAGGAAGAGGAGTCCTGTAAAGGTGTGAAGAGCTGACCCACCTGATGAGCCCACCACACCATCATGTAGGAGAAGATGCCGATCCAAAAGATTGAGCCGATGAACGTGATGATAAAGAACCTCTTGGATGCCTTGGAAAAACAACAACACATTTTTCACATGACGTGTTGACACACAGCCACACAGTGATGGTGGCGGGCGTTTGGGCTCACTGGGTTGCGGACGTCCGGCAGCGTGAGCCACAGCGGGAACACGATGGGCAGCAGGAACAGATAGGTGGCCTGTTTGCGAGTGGTTGTAGGCCACTCTAAGGACAGCGGCTCGTTCTCCTCGTCCTCCTCTTCCTCCTTTTCTTCCTTCTTTTCATCACCGTCCTCACCGTTGTCCTCGCTCTCACTGGAGTCACTGCTTTCTTCGTCTCTGCCGTCTTCTTCCCTGCTGCCCCCCGAGTCATCGGATCCCCCCTCTGATGCTGCTACAACCTGTGCAGAGGTGCAGGAGGCAGAAAATGAAGCAAAAGGCTGAAAACATCCAAAGAAGACCTTTTGAATTACCTAAAGAACCTGGGAGAACATTTCCAAAGAATTCAAGAATTAAAAAAAAGTGCCTAAGACAGATCTGGTTGTGTGTCCCCCAAAAAAGACTTAAACTTTGTTAGAGCTAAACAAACTCTGTTTTTGATCAAACATATAGTATTTTTGTTGCCCTTTGTCAAAATATGAAAGGCAATAATCTTTTTGTAGCATTCGCAAAACATCTGATGAACCCCTTGACAGATTTGAATGAAACTTTCAGAAAGTAATGCTTGGGTGGAGTCAGCTCCATTCAAGATATGAAAGTTTGATGTGGTTGTCACTGAGAGTCATTCACAAGACATAATCTGAGCCTGGACACATCTCCTGAGATCCTGGAATATAGCATACGGTTGTGCAAAATGTCATTTACAAGGTTTGATCCAGATAACTACATCACATAATGTAATTCCAATCGTTCTTGCAAAAAATGAGATGCATACCTGAGCATTTTAACAGACTGATCATACCTCCCAAATGACCCCTGAAGATGCAGTCCCGTTTCACTCCAACACACCTGATTTCAACACTAAAGACTGATGCAGACCACAGAATCACTGCATTACTTTGTAGGCTTGTTTGCTGCAGTTATCACAACAAACCTGTCTGCTTCAGCCAATACTGAACTTGGGATAAATGTACGAGTCTAATTTTAAGGATGGCTGCTCTTTGCTTTCGGAAAACTAAAAAAAATCTTAATGGAAAACATAACGGTGACAGTAATAAAACAAGTAAAGTATAAAGAAGG
This sequence comes from Kryptolebias marmoratus, assembly GCF_001649575.2. Classification (NCBI taxonomy): domain Eukaryota; kingdom Metazoa; phylum Chordata; class Actinopteri; order Cyprinodontiformes; family Rivulidae; genus Kryptolebias; species Kryptolebias marmoratus. The sequence continues at coordinate 28,277,385 of NC_051444.1, forward strand.
GGAAGCGTTCCTGCTGGGCTCAGGGGAAGATAATGAAAGCAGAAATATGAGTTCAACTAATTGATTCAAGTCTGAGGAGACGTCAGCCCTGTCTGCTCATCAACACTTATTTCCCAAGTGCCGAGCTGCAATTAGGAAGGGGAAACATCAAGTACTCATGTTGTTGGGTTGATTTTTACAAACTTCCACTCAGACATGACTGTTTTTAACAGACTGAAATGAAAAGTATCGTCACATAAAAGCTATACTCGTGGCTTTTAAAGAACTGAACTTTCTCTACAGTTTTTTTTAGGAAATGTCTCACCTTGGACTCTGTTTTTTCCTCCTTTGCTGGAGGCTGGGAGGTGGAGGGCTCAGCCACAGCACCCCCTGCTGTTCCAGAAGCTGCCAGCTGCTCACTCTTTGCTTTCTGACCGTCTGCAAGAAAAAGGATAAAGAAATGACGAGTTATCAACACACAGCTGAGATGCTGGTCTGATTTATGCATATTTTTCTCTCTTCATACCATAAAAACTGCAGATTTATAGGCGACTCACTAATCAGCCTCAGTTCAGTCAGCTTCTTGCAGACAGCATCACAAAACAATCACCAGACTTTGATGTGTAGTCATATTCATATTTCTTTTTGTGCTGCCCTGTTTGTGTGAGCAGCAATAAAACAGAAAATGGATGTAACGTTTCTGTTTAATTTGCTCAGCTTTCTGCTTCTTTTTTATCGTGTGACTTTTCTAGAAAAGGGCATCATTTAGGCACTTATTTGTTGCTTTTTAAAACACAAAGAAAAACGAGCAGAAACCAACACCGACAGCAGTTTTTACACGGTCACAGGACTATTACAGCTTTGTTGTGTGACGATAATGTTTTGCCCCCATCTGCCATGTTAGCAAAATATCTCAGGACAGATTGCACAAGATCTTTGTTTAAAATTCTGCCATCAGTTACTTAGAGTCAGCTCATGAACTCATGAACCTCGAACTTTAATGAAACCTTTAGGAAATAATCACTGGATGGTCATCCACAACTGATTAACCTTTACAACCAATCCAATTCAAGATGGCTGCCACAGCCAACTGACCTTAAAAAATAAATGAATTACTATTTTTCAGTCAGTTTTACAGACATGGTGGTAAAATTTAGTGTGATTGTAGCTGAGAGTCATTAATAACACAGAGTCTAAGTGCTACTCATTGTGCACAACCTTTGCTTAAAACTTTAGCAAATCTGTTGGAGTCATCTGTGTCTGTCTGTTAGCAAAATATTGAAAAAAAAACATTGAACAGATTCTAATAAAACTCTTAGAAATGAATCATTGGAAGTATTTCTAGGAATTATTTACTTTGGGAGTCACTCCGATTAAAGATGGTCACCACACCTAATCAATATTAGCCAACACAAAAACTTAGTCAGTTTTACAGGTACTAAGCTAAATTTTGTCGTGGAAGTAGCTGAGAGTCATTCACGGCACATACTTTGAGCATGAGGTCTTGCAACATTACATTAGATTGCACACAACATTTTCAAGGTTTGACTAAATCAGCTACAACAGGAAGATGATCTAAGTTTCAAACTCTGGCATGAGAGGCAGCAGACAATATGCATTCTTCAAAACTGTGTGGCCGAACAAACAAACTAAAGACATTCTGTTGAAAAGAGAAAAAGAACTGGACTGAGGAGATGTTCAATGAGCCTGACAAGCTGCTCCTCAGACCTCAAATGTCTGTTCTCAGTACTTTAACAAAAGGGAGCGAATAGTAAAAGAAGAAACTTGAGTAAAATGATAAAAGTTCCCAAAAGTTGTGCAAAAAACACAGATGTATTAAAAGCGTGTCAAACAGCTCTTCATATTTTCACCCTTTGAGGCAGAAAAAACATTAATGTCGAGCCGTTATGAAGTGGGAGTGGGAGTGATTGAAGTGCTCGGAGATAAACACACTGCTCTGAAGGAGCCTCCTCTCTGCATGTCAAACCTCCGAGCTGATTGATTTGGGCTCGTTCAGGCCTCTCTAAGCTCAGTGCAGCACGTCTTTGCCCCGCACCTCAGACTCTAAAGGGCCTCATTAGTTCGTAATGTGATGCACGAACACGAGGACTAAGAGTCTGCACTGATTGTAGAGGAAATCCTCCTGCAGCTGTCTGACTGTCATCACTCAAATATTTGACCCAAAAAAAACTCTCGGAGACGTGCAGATCAAACTATATGCTATGTGTGCAAAAGATGTCCAGGCAAAAAGACAAATATGATCAAAGAGAAATACACAAAAATGCAAAATTATAAAGAAATACATTTTTAACTGCTTTCACAAAAACAAAAGTTTAATGAAACTAGTAGTTAGAGGCTTAGTTTGAGGCTTTAATAGTATAACTCCAATATCATCATCATCACCAGCTGTGAGTAACGGCAGATTCAAAAAATGATTGAAGGGTACAACAAGTATGAGATGCATTCAGAGGCAAACGTATTTAGTTTTAATAAATATGAAATCTAATGAGAAGCTTTGTGCAGACAGGCAGGGAAAGGAATGATGTGTTTGCTCCTCTTTTCTCCACAAAATAGTCAAAAGAGATGAGAGTGAAGAAAAGACAAAAGTAATTAAAATTAACTAAATCATTTTAAACTGAAAAAAAAAACAAGACAGAAGAACATGTTTAACTTGAGTCTGTGTGACTGGACTACACTCGGGCGTCTCTTTGGAGAAAAGACAGTGTGTTAAGTGACTAAAGTGAGATCTAATGTAAATATATTTAACAGACAGGAAAAGATGGCCGACCTTTCAGCTTGTTTATCGTGCATGAATGATCCTACAGGAGAGGCTGCTAAAATTATTAGGAACGATTCAATAAAATCCTTTAAAGCAGTTACACACATTTAACACAGGGAACTAAGAGGACAATGCTCTCATCCTCTATGACCTCTAAATGTTAACCATAGATGAATACCTTCTCCTAGGCTGAAATTATTCATGTGTTCCTTTTGTTCTGGGAAGTCAGAACATCTGACTTCTGGAAAACTCAAATGGAACAACCCCAAAGTTAAGTTGGAGGTTTCTCTACCCCAAACTTTAAAATTATTTTAAAATAATAATAGTTAGCCTGGTCCCTGAGCACAACAATTATCAAATCCCACTGACCTGACAATTTGAAAATGAAACACTGAAAAGTGATGCGACGTCATTCCCAGCTCAGAGGTCGGACTTCCAAGATAAATGGATGCAGCATAAAGCTTTAAAACTTAAATTCTGAATCTTTGCCTGTGCCAATTTAAATCATGTGTGTTCAACTGATACCAAAATGGAAATGAGTCATGAGACAATAACAACTCAGTTCAAACGTACAAAAAAACCTAGCAGACTGAAGAAGACAAAATGGAAAAGCTGTATGGGAAAAACTAAGTCTACCCCTGCTGTCTTCAAGGATTTAGGAGTTTCAGTATCAGTAAAGCGCTGCTGATCAAATGTTTTAATTGTGTGATCATGAGTGTGAGCATCTCTATAAAAGTAGGAGTTTTGTCAATTTGTTGCTCTGGAGCCTACAAGGGTGTGTCAACCCAACGTCAAGATGGAAAGACAACAGCAATGACTTTAGAGAAGCAACTACTACTGACCATTAATCTAAAAAGGGTTAAAGGTCAATTACAAACTCTTTGGAGAGAAAAATTATTCACAACAGAACGGCCCAAAAAGAAAAGACTCAAGGTGCTGGGACCTTCAGAGAGCTGAGCAGAAACAAATGTCTGCACATCTCAATGACCTGAAGCAATGTTGGACAGAGGAGTGGGCCAAAATTCCTCCACAGCCATGTGAGAAACTGAAAGTCATACAGAAAACAACTACTGAGAAATATTGGTGGTTCTACAATCTATTGAATCAAAGGGTGGATTTAGTTTTTCACACACAGCTTTTCCACTTTGGCTTTGTTTTAGTTTAATCAATGACACGGGGGAATCAATTGTGTGTTTTTGTACACTCAAGGTTATATTTGAATAACTTTAGAACCTGGTAAAGACCAGATTATCTTTATGTAAAACCCTAAAATTGAAAGAGGGAGTACTTTCTGTTTCCCATGACTGTGGTTTATTTGGTTAGCACCTAGTCCTGCTGGCTGAAAATGTAACTTATATTAACTTTCCAGCACCAGAATTACCATTTAATCTGACAACACACAACATTCCCTCTAAGTATATGAAAAATGACACCATAGAAGCCCCAAACATTTATGTGTTTATCCTTCCTTTTAGTTTTCATATAAACTTGACACAAAGCAGTGTTTCTTTTCAGTGTTGTTAAGCTAGGCTAACTCTTTAGTTCGGCTAAGCTAAGCTATGCTAACACGGGCTGTGCTGGTGAATCCATGTTGGCGAAGCTGTGCTAAAGCAGTCATAGCATGGCGTTAATCATTTAATCAAAACATCACACTGCCATATGATACTTTCCAAGAGAGCCACTCACCTTCAGCATGGTGATGACGTGACTCGTTCTGTAGATTTTCTGTCAGCGTAACATTCAAAGGTTTTACTTTGTTCTTTGCTGCAATTAAGAGAACCATCACTAAAATAAACGTTACAAAACTCAAAGCAAAAGTTCAGATTTTTTGAACTGGGGTTCTCCGGAAAGGTTATGAACAAATAAAAATTTGAATGACCTTAGTATGGAGAAATAAATGAAATAGAGTTTAATTCTGACTGGATTGATGAGTTAATGGACACTCTGAGCAGGGTTTAGACTAAAGTAAATTGCTGCCATTTTAAATAAGCTTCTCTTTCAAAGATTTTATGGCATTTTATTTATTCACAGGCTATCTATCAACCATAACATTGCTGTAATTTCCACTTCAGACAGTCATTTACAAAGAACTATCTGAGAAACCAACAGCTTGCTGTAGCCCTTCCAGTACAGACTAGCCGTTAGCTCGTCAACACGGTCAAGATGAAACTCTACTTCTCCAATCTCCAACAGGTAAGATCATTTTGTTCATATTGTTTCACAGAAGCCTGCTTCAAATGATCTGAACTGTTTACTTGATGCTTTTTCCCCACAAGCAGTTTTGAGTAAGCACTTCAACCTCTTTGAGTTTAATAACACTCACCAGAGTAATGAGAACAAACACAGTCATTAAGGATAAATGTGAGTCTTTGAGCACAGGGTCAGTGCCGGATGTTTGTGGGTCTGTTCTACGGCTCATAAGAATTAAGCTTTACAGTGGGCTGTTTGAGTAGTGCATGAATTGTTCTTTAATGTAGAATAAAAATGTTTTTAACTTTTACCAATAAACACAAACATAACCCTATCAAAATGGACCCACTAGAGACTCAGATTGTAGCCTTAATAAGGACATTCATGTCGAAGCTTTTAGAATAAAAGTGGTAAGAACAACCACTGAATAAAGACACAAAAACCACTGAATAAAGACATAAAAACCACTGAATAAAGACATAAAAACCACTGAATAAAGACATAAAAACCACTGAATAAAGACATAAAAACCACTGAATAAAGACATAAAAACCACTGAATAAAGACATAAAACCACTGAATAAAGACATAAAAACCACTGAATAAAGACACAAAAACCACTGAATAAAAACACTTCACAAAAACTACTACAAAAACACACATAAACATGCAACCATTTGTTACAAACTAAAAGTGTAATATGTGGTTTGTGTGTGTGAGAGAGAGAGATAGTTTAGGTTAAAGACTAATTCTTCCAGATATTTGAAGGCCTTTCAATAATTTCTATGAACTTTCTAGTCTTTTTCATGCATTTTCAGTCCAGAACCTGAACATTTTCTGAGGAATATTTTTTTAGTTTGTTCAGAATAGAATAGAACACCCCTAATTAGTCAATCAGCAGGGAAATTCCCATGGTTTGTGAAGACACCTAAATCTTAACGAAATGCTAAACATGATACAGTTTTACAAGCATAAAATGGCATTTCATTAACCTTTATCTAAAAATGGTTAAAAAAATAGTTTAAAAAAAAAAGCCAAAGCGTTAAGAAAAGAGACAGAAAAGAGGAGTGAATAAAGACTTTTGTACAGCACTGTATTTGTGATAAAAATGAATTTAAAAAAAAGACCAGACTGATTACTAAAACATCCAAAACCAAACATAAAAACACAGACAACACGTTTTTACAGCTCACCTTTCTTCTGTGTAAGCCCCTCCCCTTTCACGTCACCATTAAAGGATGTTTCTGATTGGCAAAAGGTGCAACAGAGAACGTTTAACATTATCAGTAAAGCTCAGGCATGTAACTCATAGGCTGCGAGTTAATTATACATTAAATGGGTACACGGTGTAACAGAAAAGCTCAAGAGTCAGAGGACTCTGTATGAAAGCTGATATACATCATCATTAAGTAATCTTTGAGCCGTGTAGGTACAGTTAGTCATCAAAGATCACCTGCTCCTACAAAGATGAACCAAAACATTAGAACCACTGAAGTTTCCAGGCTGCTAAAAGAGACCAGACCCACCGCCTGTCAGATTTATGAGTTCACATCATGTGCCTCAGACCTTAACATGCTATGGTAATAGAAAAAGGTTATTCTGCTCCTTTATGATTCGTCTTAAAGATTTGACTCATTAGTTTATATCACAAGCTTGTTAGACAGCAGAGAAAACATTTGAATTTTATATTATTACAAAACAGAGACCACCCAACACGATGTAGCAGTAAATCAGAAAGCACATTGACAGGAAACCACAAACAGACACACGACGAGACGAGACACAGCCAGGTGGCAGCTTCCCGCTCTTACCTTCTCTGATTCTCTTTGGCCGTGAGGTTTTAATGGCACCCCGAAGGGCTGCTTCTAGGATGGAAACCACAGGTAGAAATTTAACTCCTGGGCTCTCAGAGGTCATTTATGCCCAACAGATAATGTAAAACAAGAAAAGGTTTGTCATGGGTGCAAAACCAGACGAAGTTCTTTCAAACGGACATGAGTCACGCCTCTAAAAAATATTTTAAAAAACCACAGCCTGTCCAAGTTGTATTCCGTTAAAGAAGTGTTTGTAAGGCTGCTGAGTGAAGGACTGAGTGGTAAAATGGGCGCAATGTGAAATCATTTCACATTAGATTGACTGGATTGATGCAGGCACCCATATGTGCTACCTGTTTTTTACTGATCCAGCTAAAGAAGCCCATGTTTCATCCACACGAGTCCACTCAGTTCACCCAGGAGGACCTTAGATAAGCTCAGCTGGTACCCAAATATGTGTCCACTCATATCTGGTGTAGAGACCACATATACAAGTGTTGGGGGAAGGGGGGGTTGTAAATGCGTAAAACAAAGTTCTTGAAAGACTGAAACTTAAGGTATGTCAGTATCCAACAATAAAAGTGTTTGTCTCAAAGCAGTAGGATCAAATTTTGGTGATAAAATGTCAAACTTTTCTGATAGCCTACTCCTTGCCGGACACACTCGGACAACTGGTAACGACCCTCGCTCTCACCCTCTGGACCTCGCCTTGTGGATTGCCCCTCTCTGGATTTGTTTGCTTATTACGGACTTCCTGGTTCTGACCTCTTGCCTGTTTCCACCTCGCAGCTCCTGGTGGTCGTACCTATTCCAGACCAAGCCCGATTCCAGACCGTGAGTGCCGCTCTAAACATTAGCAAGCTTAACAGTCTGGTGTTTTCCAATAAAAGGTTAAACCTTTGTCTGTGTCCTCTCATTCTGACTCCGTTCACGCTCGGCCTTGTCAATCAACCTGTAAAATCACAATGTTTTCATAAAAACATTTATTACAAACCTATGGACACACATCAGTTCACTGTAGGAGTATCCCTCAATACTCCTATATTTACTTATAGGAGTATTGTTTTTGTTGTTTAGACTTTATAACAATATGAGAGAGCTCATTCAGAACTGAGACTTTGTTTTAAAAGTCAGTCTGAAGACTTTGTGTAAATCTTGAAAACATGTTTTAGGTAAAATAAAAACAGATGAAACCCATTTGGGATTCATGGGCTGTAATAAAAAATATTGTCTGAAACCTTAAATTTCTTCACGCTTAAAAGATGATTTTGTGTTTTCAGAATGATGGAAAAAGGTTTCTTTAATCTAAATGATCAGTTAGAAAATGTAACAGTATATCCATAATAATTATAGTATATCTTTAACATGGACAATTACTTCCTTGTAGTATGTAGGTTGAAACTTTACTTATAGCCCTGCTGTTTTCTTTAATTTTCTTTTATTTAGATGAGAGATAAACATTTCAATTCTCCAGTATGTTTTATACAATTAGTGAATTGACAATAAAAAACCTTTCAATCCTTTGAAGTTGGTACTAAAGAGGAAGTAGTAAAACGGCTGTCAGGATGATGGTGTGATATGAGGATTTAAAAGCCTCAGGAAGCAGGTGGCTCAATGAAAACATAGTTTTAATAAAATAAAAAGCTGACACGTTGTCATTCATGTAAACAAAGCAAAGATGTGATAAAGTCAGTGAATCAGCTGAATATGATGAATTACAGACTCTGTGTTAAACAGTGGGTGATTTCTGGTTTTATTTTTTGGCTCTGTTGCCCTTTTATGTTTTCAGCTGTTAAATGATATAAATGTTGACAGGTCATCTCAGTTCTAAGGTGAAACCTCCCTTCACTGGCAAACACTGTGCTCTCCACTTAAGAAGAGACTCCTCCCTTCAACGCTCGTCCTCACTCTTACCCGAGACATCACCCGGTTGATTCTATATAAATGCACCCACAAACCCATAAACTCAAATGCCAAGGAAATGAAAATCCTTCCCAAATCGAAAGAAACCAGTTAAGATGGTTCGAGCATCTGGTAAGGATGCCCCCTGGACACCTCCCTAGGGAGTTCAAAAAAGGTTAAAAACCAAAAACACCTCCCCAGGGAGGTGTTCTGGGACTGTCCAACTGGGAGAGACCCGAGGGAAGACCCAGGACATGCTGGAGGGACTGTATCTCTGCTGGCCTGGGAACGCCTTCAAATCCTCTAAGAAAAGCTGAAAGAGGTGGCTGTGGAGAGAGGTGTCTGGGCCTCCCTGCTCAAGCTGCTGGCCCCACGACCCGACTCTGGAATAAGTGGCAGATGATGGATAGATGGATGTTTGCTGTCTTGCCAGCACTTTCATTGTATTTTTAATCCATGTAAGCTCTTCGTCACATCTTTATCTTGGCTCCTCTCGGCTTTCTTCAATTTTAGCAGAAAATGTATTGATCATTCTTGTCTGTTAAATAGAAGCCCTGCAGAAAGAGTTCCTTAATACTGATATCAAGTCAAATGGATGAAGTGAAAACACAAACAAGAAGCCTCTGCCTCTTGGTTAACATAAAGTCCCTGCAGCACTCTGACAACCTCACGGTCTGCTCCACATCTGAACGTTTGAATTATCAGGAGACTACACCTCCTCAGGTTCATGCCCAGCTGCACAGATCCGGACTCAGCTGGTCCCACAGAGATACAAACTTTGGTCTGCGAGCACACCAGCTCTGATCCAGCTTTCATTAGCCTGTATTGAAAAGCTGATTAGGGATCAGTGTAGGGGTTGAACCAATTAGTCGACTAGTCGACTAGTCGACTCTAGGACGTCTCGCGAGTTTTTACATTTCATGTCGACTAGTCGCAGTCATGTGATTGCCGGTGGTGACAGCCTGTGCTGATCTGACAGCACAGTATACGTCACAAGACACAAGAAAAATAAGTTAATACATTAGTTTAAATGATATGTAGATGGATGCATATTTGTGGTTTTACAGTGTTTTTAAAAGGAGATGGAGTTGCAGCTGCAGTCAACTACAAAATACGAGCCGTCTAAAACTCGCCCCCTTCCCGCTAAGGATGTCACTTAGCCGGCTCGCGAGTGTCTTTGTCACGACGATCTAACTAATACATTATGATGTTATGTTGCTGATTAAATAAAGATCTGTGGTAATGACAGCTGCTGATTAAATAAAAGCCTGTAGTTGGTAATGACAGTGTATACTTGTCTGACATATATATAGCCGTGAGTTCGTGCTAAGAATGACACTTCGTGCTTAGAAGTGTCATCAGATCAGCTGTCAGAAGTGTATGACAGTCTGACAGCAGATCTGACAGAACACTGGCTACAAAATGGCGTCTTCAAAACAGATCGAGGACAAGCCTGCATCTTGTCAAACAGGTAGAAATTCGTCAACAGTGTGGAAATATTTCACTAAAGATGACTCTTCTGGTTTAACTACCGTAACATGCAAAATCTGCAAAGCTGTGCTGAAGTACAACAAAAGTACGACCGCGATGCACAGTCATTTGAAAAGGCATCCGCTAATGCTAGCTCCTGAACAACCGGCTCGATCCAGTCAGTTGTCAGTAACTTCATTCATGAAACGCCCAGCTGTGACAGGACACCGGCGGCAGCAAATCACAAATTTGCTTGTGAATTTCATTGTCAAAGACATGAGACCACTAGCTGCTGTCCACGGAGAAGGATTTAGAGATTTGCTACAGTTTTTCGAACCTAGCTAGGGGTCAATATTTGCCGTGAAAATAGCTAATAAAGCCTCCAAGTAGTTGTGAAGAGTTTTTGCGCTTACGTCACTATGACGTCACCGCGACTAGTCGACATCGACTCGACTATTATCATGATGTAGTCGACCTTAAAAAATATGTAGTCGTTCAACCCCTAGATCAGTGGTGGTCAAGTGCTGTGAGAGCAGGATACAGCGGTACGGCGAGTTCGAGGACGGACTTAAGGTCACACTGACCTACAGGACGAACAGAACTGAGTCACCGCCAGCTTCCTCGCTTCAACTCAAAGCTGAAACATTAAAACATCTGAAACAAAACTGGTTTCTCACTTTTCATGAACAGCAGTCATGTTCTAAAGAAATGCTGATTAACATAGCTATGAGCAGATTAACCTGTCTCTCTGAAATGAGAACAGCTGTTTAAACCCATGAGTGTTTATCTTTTTGAAGTATCTTACTGTGTAAACCAATAAATAGTTACACATTTTAATATATTATTAGCCAGCAGAACCAGTTTAAATAAAAAAAAATGTGAATCTGTTAAAATATTTTCTTTAAAAAAATTCTTGAAAGTTTTATGGCTGTTTTAGATTTAACCTTTTTAGCTGTTCTTTTTCGAAAAAAGTGTTGCACTGTTTCAGATTGGTCTTTTGATTTGATCCTTGTTGATAAATTAAAACAGCAGCTTTTCCTTAAATGCTACTGGAGGTCTATAAAAAAAAACTGCAAAACATTTGAATCTGACCAAATTACACTGGAGTTGAAATGAAAGCTGTCATTTTTATTTTTATTTTGATTTGTTTTCATAGTTTTTAGTGGCCTGCAATGACTTTTAAAATAAATTGGCACTAAATAAATCAACTGAACTCAAATCATCATTACTGTCTGACACGTGGAAAAGTAAAAAGTTTCTCTTAAATCACCAACCGAAGCCAAAGGGTCCCTTGACGACTGCAAACATGCAGGATCTGCAGTGACGTACCTTCTCCCAGAGGATCCAGAGTGTGGATCATCAGCTGGAAGATGGTGCTCCGCAGTGAGGTGTTGTGGAGGGAGGCTGAGCTGCCACCTCGCTGCAGGACAGGACGAACCTGCAGAACAAAGGATGATAGTCTGAATGTTAAGGAGACTTCGTTTTCCTCTCACAAACCAAAAACAGGCATGTTAGGTTAACTGGTAACTCTAAATTGTCCCCAGGTATGAGTGAGAGTGTGAATGGTTGTTTGTCTCTTTGAGTCCCTGTGATGGACCTGTGACCTGTCCAGGGTGTCCCCCGCCTCTCACACAGAGACTGCTGGAGATAGACACCAGCTCCCTGTGACCCAGAAAGAAAAAGAAAATGGATGGATGGATGGATGGATGGATGGATGGATGGATGGATGGATGGATGGATGGATGGATGGATGATGGATGGATGGATGGATGGATGGATGGATGGATGGATGGATGGATGGATGGATGGAT
>NC_051444.1:28290291-28310720 GCF_001649575.2 Kryptolebias marmoratus
TGGATGGATGGATGGATGGGTGGGTGGATGGATGGATGGATGGGTGGGTGGATGGATGGATGGATGGATGGATGGGTGGATGGATGGATGCACACAGACAGGGACATGTGTTCACAAAAAGACCTGCTGGGAGTAAACTTGAATGAAAAGTAAAAGTAAGATTCTAAGATGTTGACATGACATTAACACAAAAATGTAAGAAACCTTTCGGCATAAAATGAGCACAGAGTTTAGGATGTGCTGTGGATGTGCTGCGTTCTTGATACCCGGAGCCGTGCCTTGTCCTCCTGTTTATCTGGTTGCAGGCTGCTGTGTGGAGGGCTGCCAGGGGGCGCTGCAGCCTTAGCTTTAGGTCTCTTCTCAGTTTTTTGGGGAGCAGCAGGAGCAGCAGGAGGAGGTGGGGCCTCACTCTCCTGTAGAGTCAGAAACAACTTTAATGCATATAAATTAAATGTTTACATGTACACTGACTTGTTTAAAGTGGACCGTACCAACTCGTAACACTGCTGTTACATGAACCTCCCCTCACTGTCAATTACCAGAAGTTAAACCTCCTGTCTCATACAGCTGTCTAAAGCTGCAACCAAGCAGAACAGAATGTTGAATTAAGTTGACAAAATGATCAACTTTAAGTTAACAAATTATATTATGTTCTCGTACTTTAATGACTGCGGAGCAGAGTTAATATAGATGTTGTATTAAACTCAAATCTCCCTCTTTCTCGTGTTGACGATGATGTTTGGAACATTGTGGAGCTTTAATCTAAAGCCCTGTTTTGTTGACTGTTTTGCTCTAGAAAACTTTTGGAACATTTAATTCCAGAGATAATTGTGTTTTATGTGAACCAGTAGACTAAATGTAATTTGTTGTAATTTAAATCTATAATGGGGATGGCAGACATCTTGTTAAATCTGAGAAAATACTGGAATTAGACTTTGGCTAGAAGCACAGGTCTGTATTAGATGGGATTGTGTTCATGTAGAGAACATTTATAACCTTATAATTTGCACCCTGCTCCGGACTGAAACTCAGATCAGCTCAGATCAGCTCTTTATGTGGAGCAAATCAAAAGTGTAAAAACAATAATTTCTCAAAAGGACATAAAATAAATACACTAAATGTCAGTGTGGTTCTGATAAAAATATCAAATGAAGCAACATGACGCTTAATTGCGCCAAACTTTCTATATATAGACGGACAACGAAATACATCCGTGATACATCAGGAGTTATAGTTTATATAAACGCAAAGATCTAATATGTAATAAACTTGCCTTGTTACTCACTTTGTTCTTATTAAAACATTATTTTAGCTGAGTCTGTGTGCTGCCTATTGTCATGGCAAAACGATAAGGGAAAGAGGAAGACCCAACTTGTTGATTTTTAACGATTTGTTACAAAAAAAATAATTAAAAGTCAAGCAGAAGATCCCATGAATGAGACAGAACTGAATCTGTCAGAAAGTGAACAAAGCTTATCAGTAACTCAGCACAACACCATGAATCTTGTTATGACTGGAAGGCTGTATCATTTAGAAAGCAGGGTTGAACTGTGAACAGATTGGCAGAAAATGGGACATTTCCGTTACGTCTAATCAGGACGTCTCAGAGAGTCTATCAGTGTCTTATCAGCGGGTATTATTTCTTCTACAACACGTATTTGTGCAGATTTAACATATAAACGCCAGAATGAACTTTATTTTCTTTGGTAAACACAACCTTCACATGAAAAGGTTTATATGGATGAAGTAGTAGACGGTTGTAGTTTATACGAATGCAGTTTTGAAGTTGCTAAAGATATAATTAATTTCCCTCAGACGAGTGTCTCATGAATTGGAGAACGCGCTTCTGCTACTTGAATCAGAAACATGGTTCTGCATGTTTATTACAGATTTCACTGTCTGTGTTCTGCAGGAAATAAAGCCTTTGATTTCTTTGTCTGGAGTTGTTTTGGATCATTTTTAATTAAATCACGAGTCTGTATACTGGTATGTCAGGGCTCGTAACAAAAGCAGAGTGACATTTTCCGAGGCACGCTGTCTCCAACACCTGGAGTCCTTTCAGTTTGGCGCCATCAAAGGATTTTGCACAATCGGAGGCTCGTCACCCGCTCAGACCCACAAATTCACTGCAGCTCTTTCAGTGTGTCCGAGTGGGCAGCAGTCCCAACCCAGACGAGATGAAAGGATTGAAAGACGTACTCGAATAAACAGACGTCTGCCTGACAACAACTGCTCTGCGGAGACATCTGCGCTGACTGCATGTACCTTTGTTCTGCTGCTGGAACAGAGACGTTTTAAATCAACACGTTTTCGTTAATTCTCGTTATATTCTCATCGTTATCAACAACAGGAAGCATGCAAACACCACAACCAGTCCCATGCTGAGGCTTTAATATTCAAGTGCATCGGTTCTTCTTAAAAAGGTTTTAAATACTTGGTTTGAATCAACTGAACAGTTGGCTTTTGCAACAACCTGCCTGAAAAGAGATTGAAAGAAATAGTTTAAATAATTTAAGTTGGGGTTCTACGGAAAGGTTGTGAACAATTAATATCTTACCTGTTGTAGATTACGCACTTCATTGAATTTAATGTTTTTATTTATCCCCGGAAACGATGTCCCATTAAAATACCAGCCATTAAAGTTTGAATAGTAATATTTTATTCACAGTCACATCCAGTCAGCAGCTGTCTGAATGTTAAAGAGATAGTTCAGATATTTTGAAGAAGCTGTATGATCAGTTTAAATTATGGTTCTGATAATAATATTTTCTACAATGCAGTCTAACTGTAGTCTAACTTCAATTTCTTGTGGAGTAAAATGTGAGTGAATTCAAGTTTTCAAGCACATTTTTGCTGAAATTATGTGAGTTAATTTAAAATATAAGGTCTTGTCAGATTTAATTTGACCTCAATTTAGATCCATAAATTACACTTTACAGATTAAATGACAAAATTATAATATCATATAGGATCCCGTGTCCCATTATAATATTGTGTTGTGGGTAAATTAGCTCAGAGTCTAAATGTGGAGCACTGTGGCTTTTTTAGTTTTGTGTTATTTGACAAATTGTTTGTTTATTATCTTACAGCAGAGAGTATAACTAATGACAAGCAATGCTGCTTCAGTCTGATGTTTGTATTTGGGATCTCATTAGTGAACAGTGAACTGTCTCACTGACAGTTTAAGATGAACCTGAAGTCATCATCTGCTCTGGAGTTCAGGTTCTGTTACCACGGTGATCTAACCAGGCTCAAACTGAGTCTCTGTTACCATAGGGATCTAACCAGGCTCAAACTGAGTCTCTGTTACCACGGTGATCTAACCAGGCTCAAACTGAGTCTCTGTTACCACGGTGATCTAACCAGGCTCAAACTGAGTCTCTGTTACCATGGTGATTTAACCAGGCTCAAACTGAGTCTCTGTTACCATAGTGATCTAACCAGGCTCAAACTGAGTCTCTGTTACCATAGTGATCTAACCAGGCTCAAACTGAGTCTCTGTTACCACGGTGATCTAACCAGGCTCAAACTGAGTCTCTGTTACCACGGTGATCTAACCATGCTCAAACTGAGTCTCTGTTACCATGGTGATCCAACCAGGCTTAAATAAATCCTCCAAGTGTTTTAACTAGCAGGCATGGAGGTATGAAGTATGAGGCCTTTTAATTATCTAAGACATGTAAAAAACAAAAATAAAACTGTCCTTTTTGCACCGCATGAGAGACACCCTCCTGCTGGAAAAAAGTAACTAAGTAACTTTTACTCAAAGTAAATTTTTAATGACTTACTTTTTACTTTTACTTGAGTAGACTTTTACACAAATAGCTTTACTTGTACTGTGGTTATGGATCAGAGGGAAATCCAAACAGTAGATAGTTTCAAATATTTAGGTGTTTTGGATTTCTGTCTTGAATTTGAGGCTTGAATAAAACTAATCTTCAGTGTTTTGATCTAAAAACATCACGTCTACCAGTAAAAGCTGCCTGGTTATTTTTACACATTTACACTTTTTCTGTTGTTCAGCAGTTTGGGGCCAAGCAACACAACTGGTTTTAAAATCTGTAAAGTTGTTCAACAAATAAGCTCTGAAATGTTTAAATCAGAAGCCAACAGAGTGACTCTGCTGTAAAATACAGAAGAAAAACATGTTCAGAGTTGACAGTTCGTACATCTTTTATTTATAAAGCTGACTTTTAAATCTGTTAAGGACCTCGTTTTAGAGATTATTCAGTAAAATCGTTTTAAAAGCCAGCAGTACATGAACTGAAACAGGACACATTTATGACTTATTGCAGTAGAAACGACTCTTTGTGATATGATATTACACAGCTGTAGTCAGAGGTTAATGTTCATCCGTCATGAGTACGAATGTCAGATTATTTTGGGCTTTAGATCATTTAATTTAACAGTTGTTTTTCCCTGGATGGAATAAACACACGGCACACAACTTCAACGATTTTAAAAACAAGAACCGGGTGGAGAAGCTTGAATTTATTGTAAATTTTCTGTAGCCCTGACCTTTTCTAGGTTCAGCACCACTTATTAAAAGACTTAGGTGAGCGTATGTATAATTTAAATAATTTCAAAGTTGTGCACCCAGTTTGTGAACGGGTCAAATTAATCAGTAAAAGCCTGAAATTATTACATGACATTCATGACAATGAGGAGCAGCTTTGCAGTAACAATACATTTTAGATATAATGTACAGGTCTGTTTTTGATACTAATGCAGAGAAGCAGCAAATGTGATTTTTCTTATTAATCTATTACTTATATGGTCAATAAAATGAGCAATTTAAATGTTCAATTAACTTGGGTTTAAAGAGTAAACACTACTTAAAGATAATTACTTTGATCCCATATGTTAAAAAAATAAAAATCCCATTTAAAATGACCAATAAAAGTTAATATTTACAATTATTGAAATGATTTAATTAATCCTTCAGCATCTGACTCACACAATAATAACAGCTGAGAAAGGCGACCCTAAATATTACTGATTGAAAGATACAAACAGAATCAGCTGTTTAGCTTTTTTCTAGCAATTACGCCAAATACTGTTGTTTAATTAAATCAAATTTCCTGAGACAATCTGAAGATCCCTCTCTCTGTGTCTCATGAGCCACAGTGGGATCCAACCTCCCTGATCTGACTCATTGTTCTCATTTATTTTCAGTCATCCTTGAGTTAAATTAAGTCACCTGCCACCCTTGTTGTTTCAGTTTAAGCCAAATTTCAGAAAACTGCCTTGGAAAATGTAATCTAACAAGTCAGTGACTGTGATGATTTGAATAATGTTGAATCTAAGGGTTACTGTTGATTCAAACCAGGTCAAAAAACATTTTAAATACACATTTTGTGATTTATTCATCAGTGATGGAAATTTGTTTAAAGAAATGTTGGGAGTCAATGTGAAAGACTGGTTTGTTATAATCTCTTAATGTTGACCATTTGCCTTCAGGCATTTTGGCCCAGAAGTGGGTCTAAATGAGGTTTTGACTGACCTTCTCTGGCTCCTCTGTGGTCCACACTTTGACGATACTCATGTGCTTGTTGAGCTGGGTTTTCACCGTCTGCTCAATCTGACTGTTGAACTTCATGAAGGTCACATAGCTTATGTAACCCAACACCAGCAGCATGCTCTCCCACCACAGGATCATGTTATCCAGGAAGAAGACAATGAGCATGATGAGATCCAGGATGTAGAACGTCACATCCCTGAAGAGCGGCCACCACGTCAGGTGCAGCATCTCCCGGGAGAAGATGGCGCACATGCCAATCACAAACAGGATGTTGAAGACGGCTGAGCCCACGATGGTGCCGATGCCCACGTTGCTGTGGGAGATGAAGACGCCGATCAGGGAGGTGAAGAGCTCCGGGGCAGAGCCTCCAGCTGCCATGAACGTGGCCCCGGCCACGTCGTCGGAGATCTCCAGCTTGACGGTGATGACTTCCAGTGCTGGGACAAAGAACTCATCGCAAACAATGGCCAGGGCGACAAACATGTAGGTCATGCCTACGACGTGCAGGACCACCCAGCCTCGTCGTCGCTGCTCCACTGAGAAGAGGTCTTCTGGGTAATCACCTTTCCTTTGAGGGGGATGCTGGGGAGGAGCTGTGGTGGTCACAGGTGGGGGAGTCGGAGGAGGCTTGGTAGGTTGAGGGTTGACATAGATGCACTGTTCGATATCTGTCCTGTTGACGATTATTACCAGAGGAGGCTTGGTGGTCTTATGTGCTACAGCCTCCTCCTCTGTCTCATTGGACGCCGTCACCTCCCGAACGCTGACCTCCACAACATCCCCACCGCCCCCCTCATCGGTCTGGACGGGGGCTTGAGGCTGCTTCAGCCGGGTTCTCAGAGTCAGCGTGTAGACAAAACACAGCAGCACACCTGAGATGAAGAAGAGGACACGACTGCGCCTGAGTCTCCTCCTCTGAGGTGACTGCATTGTCACCCTCTGGACTCCGAGCAGGAAGTTATGTCAGACGCATCGGTCACTCCTGTAGGGTTATGTGGCGAGAAGACGCCCCTGTGTGTTTCATCTTTCACAGCCAGCAGCTTCGACCTGTGTTAGAACTGAAAACACGAAATGATGCTATAAAAACAAGCCACTTCTCCATGCCCCCTCTGTGGGAATAATTACAGATGTGCTGGGGGAGGGGGGGAGGGGGGGAGTGTTTGGTGCGGGTGATGAAGGATGCAGACAGCCACCTGTTGCTATGGCTACGTAATCACTCAGGCTGTGGCTCCTCACAAAACATGAGCCCGCTAAAACGCTGCTAATCATCTTAAAATGGACAGAAAATCCCAACACAACATCCATGAGTGCGTTCAGAAATGTCTGTTCAGTTTGCTCGTTTTGGCGTGACATTCAGAGCACGCGCCGGGTAGCACGACAACATGTCCGTGCGCAGCAGCTAAGTTAATGAAGGAATCTGTTAAACTGAGTTTTTAGAGCGCATTTAAGACAAAAAGAAGAAGAAGAAGAGAAAACCGCTTCATAGTAACGCGGATAAGGATGAAAGGTTGGTGGATGTGTGGTTTGCTGCGGGTCTTACCTGCACCCCCGGCGGCTCAACCCCTCACCGCACGCGCACAGTGCCTCCAGCTGCGCGCGACGGACGCAGAGATGCTGACTCCGGCTTTCGGGCAGCTACAAGGACGCAGCGCGCGTCAGGGCTCGGACGGAGCTCAGCATAATGCCTAAAGAGGATTAGAAGCAGCGAGGCGCCTCTCACCTTCACTCATAACGCTGCTCTCAGCTGACCCGAGCAGCTGCGGGTTTGAGGCCAAACATGAAGTCTGACAGATGAAGAACTGATGCTGATGCTGATGCTGATGATGCTCTGAAAGAGTTCGGATGGCATGTCGGGGAGTGGTTCGGTCCGCTGTGAACATCTGGAGAGGGGTTTAACACTAATCTCTGTCCACTTCCAGAAATAAACATGTATCCAGATATGTCAGTCAGATGTTAACAACAATATTATTTCAGTATTCTCGGTAGTTTTTTAATGAACGTGGGCTACGAATGAATAATAAAGGCTTCAATGTGTTCAGGGGTCTGAGACAGTTTTAAAACCTCTCCTACAAAGTAGGATTGAGCCACAAAATTTTAAGAAAAAAAACCCAAAACGTCTTTACACAAAAAACAACACTTTTTAATTAAAACCATGTGAACCTATTTTAGTTTTTCTCATATTTGTGGAAAATGAGTAAAATAAGTAGCTCACTTAGAAATAAATAAAACATTAAATGGCACCCTAATGTCCTAAAAAGAGTGAACATCAGAACAGAACAGACCAGTATACTGTTTTTTTAAGACCTAAATGACCTCAAATAAAAGGCCTAGGTTATTAAATTGATACAAATTTCTGCTTAAAAAAAACTAAGTTCCCACAAGAAATTCAACTTACTGTATTTGTATTATTAGTATCATTCTGCTACAGAAATTTCACACACATATTGCAAACAATTCAGATGGCTAAACTGTTACAACTACTTATTCCTGTTGTCATTTAAAAATTAAAGTTCATGTTATGTTTAGCCACAACAATTCAGAGGGGCTACTTCATGTGACTCTGGAGCCACAGGTTGCAGGTCGGATGGATGGATGGATGAATAATGAGTTAGGTTTTATACCCAAACATCGGGTGTAAAAGGTCCAATTTGTACAATTAGGCAGCTAAAAGTTGAGTTTTAAAAAGTCTGGTTTATTAAATAACTACAACTTCGATTGGTGCTAGCTAGCTGGTGCTAACAGCTAGCGTCATCTAGCTAGCACCAACTAATGTTATTTTAGGAACCCAAACTCACTGTCTTGTGCAAACTAAAGTTATTACCAACACCAGCCAAGTTAAACAAATTCCTACAAGGTGTTTTTCCCGTCTTACTTTTACTTATTACATCTAAAAGCAAAGATGCAGTCAGGTCCAATTCGGTGAACTTCAGGCCTAAAATGGCGGACTCTGAGTAATCCAACCACTGGGTCAAGAATTTTGGCACAATATTTGGTCGAACAAACCCAAACTATGAACCAACAGCTTTAAAGCAGCTGAGTTAAAAAACAAAACAATAAACCCAACAGTAAATAAAACAATGTTTTGGAAACAGAAACGTTGTGGACGAGGCCTAAGATTGTCTCCTCTATAGACATAAATATGTATATATGTCTGTGCTCTGCTTGGGGTGGGGTAAGTTGGCCCCCTTGCTCCCCGGTGGCCCCCTTGTCTGTTTATTTTCCATCCATCCATTTTCTTTTACCTGCTTCTCCATTCCGGGTCCTGGGGAGCTGGTGCCTGTCTCCAGCAGTCACTGTGTGAGAGGCGGGGGACACCCTGGACAGGTCGCAAGTCCATCACAGGGACACATAGAGACAAACAACATTTCAGACTCACACCTTGGGACATTATTTTTTAAGAGCTACCAATTAACCTAACATGCATGCTTTTGGTCCATCGTTTATGTTCCTTTTTATATAATATTGAATAGAATAGAATATAGATAACACTGCACAAGAGGACGAGTTGATTAATTAAATTTGACATATTGATGGTGGTGCTACTCCTTCAGTCCTGCTCAGCACCTCACTTTGATCTGAAACAATACAGACTGACTGATCCTTGGATGGCAGGTAACTCTTACTGCATTTTATTGCTGCCTAAACAATACAGAACTGATGAAGGCAACTAAGTTGTCTCTTCCTGCTTTTTTTATGGACTTAAGTCTCCGTAGGTTTATTAAACAAGGACCACAAAATATAAAAAAATCTCTGCACAATGTTAAGTCTTTGTCAATTTTCTTTTGGTTGGAGTTTTTAAATGTAACCAAATTTAAAAATAAATGCACAGGTCTGTTTTCTTAAATGTAAATAAAAAAAATTTCCAAACCTTTATTAAATATGCCAAATGTCAGCAGGCCAACATCTTAAATTATCTTGCTTTAGTCTAGCCTTCCAATAATTTCTTATTTGCAAAGAGAACCTTACAAAACTGAGGTAAAATTGTGAAGCAATTCACAATGAAAAGAGTTTAGGAGAAACAATATATTTTGTAGTTACATAAACACCCTTTCCCCGTTGTTCGTTTAACCCTTTTTCAAGTCTGTCCATCAGTTTTCTGGCTTTGTAAATTTGTACATTTCACTGATCATCATCAGCCACTAGAGGACAGTAACAGACTTCTCATAGTCTATAAAGATAATCATGGTGAAGAATCTGATAATCCAGTAATTCTGATTCCACGTTGAAGCTGAAGAAGATGGATGTCAACACCTCCATTGTCCACTGGATTGCTGACAGGCAGGTCACAGTTTGTCCATGAGGTCGATGTCCTGTCGGATGTGGAGGTTAGTAACACAGGAGCATCGCAGGTGATGGAGCTCTGTCTCTGTTCCTGTTCATCTTATACACCATCAGTACAGCTCTGAGTCATGCTACCTGCAGAAATGTTCTGATGATTCAGCTGCTGTTGGGTGTGTGAGTGAACAGGACAGGAGGGGGGAGTACAGGACATTGGTGGAGAACTTTGTGGAGTGGACAGAATCACCTGCAGCTGAACATCTCTAAGGCCGGAGAGATGGTGACTGACTTCAGGAAGAAGAAGACTGCTTCGCAACCGCTGAGGATTCTGGGAGAGAATGTAGTATAAGTACTATAAGTACCTCATCAATAACAGACTGGTAAAGTACTGCCCACCACAGCTGTATAGAAGGGGATGGGTAGACTGTACTACTTGAGACAGCTCAGGACTCTTTTTCTACAAAGCCATGTTGTTGTGATGAACGCAGATGCAGTTTAACATTGTTTTGCTGAAATATGAAAGGTTAGGCACTGACTGCACACATGGGTTTAATTACATATTTTTCCCACAAAATACAGTGAAAATAAATCAGGTATAATAAGGATCATAAAAATTTTATAAAGAGAAATATAAATTTTATTTATATTGGATTTTATTTTTTACTTTGTCTTAAGTTTGTATCATCTTAACATTCATTCAGTTGTTCATAAATGTTAAGTTTATCCATTGGTTCAGTTCAACTTAGTTTATTTTAAAAGTGCTAATTTACAACAAAAAAATCATTCAAAGTATTATAAATAGATTTTAAAAGTTCAAATTATAAATCTAATCCATCAATTTAATTGTAATTGTCAAAACTGGTATATTACAGAATGTCAGTTAGTTGAATATTGTCTATTTAAGAAAACCAGCAGATTGAGTTGAATCTTCACTTTGTTGCAGTCTCCCATCCTGAGCAGCATGTTGGCAACAGTGGAAAGGAAAAACTCCCTTTTAACAGGAAGAAACCTCCAGCAGAACCAGAACCAGCCTCGGCATGAGCAGCTATCTGCTTAGACCGGCTGGGGTTTGAGAGGAGAGAAAAGTGACACAGACAAATAACTACTGGACCAGGTGTAGTTTATGTGGGAATTCAAATATAAAACAACCTTCTTATTGGCAGCAACAATTGCATGTATAAATATGAGTAGAGAGAGTAAAGACAGCAGCAGAGTGAGGAAATGTGGTCAGTTTGTCCTCCAGCAGTCTAAGCCTGTAGCAGCATAACTAAAGGTTAGTTCAGGAAACCCAAGCCAACCCTAACTACACTTAGGACAAAGGGTAAGAAAATTATATTTCGTTGATTATTTCTTTGTTGTAATGATATTTCTAAGCAAAAAAGCATTGTACCATTAGAAAGCCTGTTTATTTCCCCTTAAATGCTGCCATATTTGTTAGGAAAATGCATTTGTGGGTTGAGCCCATTAAAAACCTGCCATACCGTCTTTACCAGTGCCAAACAGCACTGCAACCGCTGAGGATTCTTTTTCCACTCTTCTTTGGTCTTGTTTATTGGATTGGATAATTGAAGTCTTAACAATCAAGACATATTGGCAATTTAACAAACAGGGGCCTCAGTAGCGTGTGCAAAAACCATACACACCCACAACAGCCTGGCACCTCCAGCTTACTGGCTTGGCCACACACTGCTGTGGGATGTTGTCCCATTCTTCAACCAGCGTTTGTTGTGTTGGTCACTGTGGAACAAACAGCATGCCCAAGCTGATTCCACAGGCATTCAATGTGTTTAGGGTCAGGACTGCTAACAGGCCATTCCATCTTACACACTCACAAATTCTGGGGATAGTTTCTGATAAACCTCCCTCTGTGGGGGCAAGCGTTACCATCTTGGAGGGTAGGGTTCGGTCCCAGAATGTGGAGATATGGGATTGCCACCAGTTGCAGAATCTCATCTTGTGGGATGTCCCCATCGTTGCCTGTCTCTGATAACACATTACACAAATACATTAAAGAGAGTGAGGTAACTGGTCTGCATCTGTGTTCAGGCCTGAGCTCCCATTTTGAGAGACACTGTCTTCAGCCACAAATGCCTTTTTAGGAAGTGAACCGTGAGCTCTTACGCTCACGTTGTTGAAAACGTGCAGACGTGGACAGTTAGCTGTTGCTTGTCTGAAGACCCTAGTTTATCCCCATAAATGGAATTGAGTGTATTGTTCAGGTCCGTCCCAGTGGTATGCGGGTGTCATTTTACTGTTCGGGGTGTGGTAACATAATTATAAAAACAAGCAGCCCCTGAGAAACGGGGGATCTTCACAAGATTGGCCAGAAGTCCTGTTTGGCACAGACTGTTGTTTTGAATAAAGTCTCACTGTTCAAAATAACTTCTGTCTGTCAAGTCATTTCCATGATCAACAAGGCCCAGAAGGCCCAGAAGAAACGTCCACCTTTTGAAGACACTTCAAGAGCACATAAGGTGTAAGTTTTAACAGCTTTAGTATTGGTGGAATTTCTAATAGTCTTGATATATTGTTTGACCTCATTTTTAAAATAATATAAAATGGTTTTTTTGTTTTTTTAGTTATTGGGTAATAAATGAAGCCAAACAACACATGTTCAAAGCAAAGAGAAAAATCTGGTTCAATAAAAGTAGAAATCAGAATACAAATACTTTTCCAGAATTGAGTAGAAAAGGGGCAAGACGAAAATTAATGAAACACATCTTCTGGGTTTTCCTCACAGAAAGAACAAATAATATCTATATTCTTGTTAAAATGCTGTGGAAAGGCTTCGGATGGGTAGAATCTGGGAATAATTTTAAACAATACTTATTTTACTTTATTCGTTATTTAATATTTAGTTGGTAAAGTCCAAATCCTTTTCCAGTTAAGGTTATTGATAAAGGTGTTCCAGTAAGAAATCACATATGGAGTTGACACAACATCGTTCTGAAATAAAGAGCGTATACGACGGCTGTTATTTCAAGATGAGGAGAACAGATTTGACCCATTTCAAGTTTGGTCAGGTCAAAAGGTAAAAGTGATGGAATCTGTCCTGCTGTACTATTAGGTAGGTAGGTAGGTAGGTAGGTAGGTACATTTATTTATATAGCACTTTTCAGCACAAGGTGACTTAAAGTGCTTTACAACACAAGAACAAAATTACAGACAAAGTTACAGACAGGTACAAGATAAAATGATAACTAATTGTCTAAATAAGCTAAGCTAAACCAACAGATCTAAGCATGACTAAATGTACAGAACTAAACTAAGCTAAAACTAAAACCGAACTATCTAAAAGTACCCCAGGCCCGCTATACAGCCGAAGTAAAACCAGACATATCTAAGCATGAGCTAAGACAGTCAGAAATAGTAGCTAAACTAAACAGATCTAAGCATGACTAGATCTAAGCAGTTCAGGAGACAGAGAGACAGAGAGAAAAGAAACACGTCCGCCTTCCACCAGGAGCAGGAAAAAAAAAAAAGTAAAATAACTAGTCCAGAGAGACTTGCATTTATTACAATATTGAATTCGTTAGTGGGAATCATAATACCGTATTTTGTGACAAAATCTTGATATGTCAATAATGATCCATCAGGGTTGAGTAACTGATAAACTAAAACTATGTTGTGAGTAAACCAATTAGGGTAAAATAAGGATTTGTTTTTATGTAAGATGTTTTCATTGTTCCAAATGTAATATCTGTGTGGAGTGAAATTATGCTTGTAAATTAATGACCAAGAAAGAAGAATCTATTTATGAAAACTGGATAATTTTGAAGGGATTTTTTCATAATTGTAATTGCAAAATAAAAGGAGGTTAAGGCCACCTAATTTAGAGAAAATAAAGTTTGGTATGAAGTTCCAACTTAAAGATGGGTTCTTGAAGAATTGTTTTAGCCAATTTATTTTAAATGTATTATTTAAGGTGTGAAAGTCCAAGAAGTTAAGGCCACCCTTATCATAAGAATTCACGATTACTGATTTCTTAATATAGTGTTTTTGGTTCTTCCAAATAAAGTTAATTAACATCTTGTCAATCAGCCAGTTGGCTGATGATAATTTCATTACCTGTTATTGAGATTAGTGAGCAGTGGCGCAAAAAGTGGGTATGCACTGTATGCAACGCAGGGGGCGCTGCTCTAGAGAGGGCGCCAAAATGATGTGGGGAATTTTTTTTTCTACTCAGCATTTTCATTTTAACAGCAGTTTGTGCATGTATGAAATGACCAATAACAGAGGAACGGCACTGATTAGGCGCCCCTCCGCTCCTTCACCTCACCTCCTGTCGCTCCCCCCTCCCACACAGGTCGCTTACACCTCAGAAAGTATGTAGTTGCACCCCTGTTAGTGAGCTCAGGTTTATGGAATCAGTGAGTAATTGAGTGCAAAGCAGGAAAAGGTAACGCGATATGGGGCATCCTTGCCTGACCCCTTATTTAAGGAGGAAACGAGGAGAAGTGACAGCATGCAATCTTCCGTTTCTGTACATTGTTTGGATAGTACTGCCAAAATAAGAACCAAACCAAACTTTTCTAAGGCGTGAAATATGATTTTTTGTTTCATGGTGTCAAAAGCCCTATAACTGTCTGAAAAAAGGATAAAGCTTTCATCAGAGCACAAACCCATAAACCGAATAAAGCAGGCTTCGATTCAAAGCAACGTAAAAAGGCGGAGACACTGTTACCCATTCATTTTATGTTGATTGGTCAGACGCGCGTCAGGGAGCGTGACGTCTGACGTCACGCCGGCGTGTCGGTTGTCACGTAGCGGATTGGAAATGAGGAAACCAGGAAGCGACAGCTCACGGCAGATCACCGCCTCTTCTCAGCTTCCTCGCAGTGACAAACTGAAGCCTTCCTCTCTGAAAGAAACTCGCGGACAGACAGTCTTTAGTTTCCATTACTAAAAACCAGAAAAGTCGTGGAAAGACAGGTCGTCATGAAGCTGGTGGTCCTCCTGCTCCTGTTCCAGCTGTTCGGATCTTCTCACTGCAGGTGTTTCTGTCAGGTGAGTTTCTCACCCTAACCCTCCACCTTTTATTCATTCGCTTTGCTACCAAAACATGACACATAAAACATAGACGTGATAAACGCTTGGTTTGAAGAGATGTGGGGGACAGTCCGGACGTTTTGGTTTCAAATCCATCTTCAGACCGTTTGGACTAATAGCACAGTCTACGGAAGCTGAGAGAGGACCTGCTTA
The DNA here is from genome assembly GCF_001649575.2 of Kryptolebias marmoratus. Lineage (NCBI taxonomy): Eukaryota > Metazoa > Chordata > Actinopteri > Cyprinodontiformes > Rivulidae > Kryptolebias > Kryptolebias marmoratus. The sequence goes on from NC_051444.1 coordinate 28,305,293, forward strand.
AATGTTGTTTTTATGACTTTATCTCGAGATAATGATGCATTTCAATATTTAGGAGCATGCATCACTGTCATAAATCATCCCCAGGAGTCATGGCAGGGAGACTAGATGATGAAACCAGGCGTAACACAAGAACCACTCCTCTGTACCGTCAGCATCTCTTTCTCTCGAGGAAACAAAGCTTGTTTTCTTAAGATAAAACTAACTTGATTATCTCAAGATCACAGAACCCGTAACTAGTGAGCTGAAGGAAATGCCTTAAAATGAATAATCACAGGTACGGCCGGTGTCTGCTTTTATATTTCTCAATATTCTCGGAATGACAGGTAGAAAAATGTGAGTAAAAAGTAGAATTATTGATTTATTACAATGAATCCCTTTTTTTTAAAACCTTGTCTTTAAGCTTGTAAATGAAATAAAAAGAGAGAAATGTCTAACGAGTGACAGTATCAGGGTTGAACCTGTTCCCCTGCCACTCAAAGTTGATTTCTGTCTCTCTAAGGTCACCGGTGACCTGGACGACTGTGCCTGTGACGTGGAGACCCTAGACGGCTTCAACAATGACCAGCTTTTCCCTAAACTTCAAACTCTCCTGGAGTCGGACTACTTCAGGTTTTACAAGGTATTGCAGCCTGCTGGATCACGCACGCTCTGCTGAAACCACCTGTCGTCGCTCGGGCTCAGTTTTGACTTGTGTTGCAGGTAAACCTGAATAAGCCGTGTCCGTTCTGGACGGCCAACAGTCACTGCGGTCTGAAGGACTGCGCTGTGAAGCCCTGCTCACCTGTGAGTTGGGACTTAAGTCCCTTTTACTTACATGTCACCAAAATGCATCATTTATTTTAAGTCAAATCTATGAAAAATACCAAAGAAAGCACAGTTTGACAGACAGAAGATATAAATTCTAGCACTACAAACAGAAATTAGCTGAAAACACTACTGTCGTCTGTATTTTTCTTACATTCAGCTGAAGAAATTGTGTCTTTGTTAAACTCAAATTCATCACTTGAGTTTAGGATCCTTTGTATCCCTGAATAATTCAAAGGTGGCTTAAAAAAAACAAAATGTTTCTCCTAAAATGAGTAGGTACCAAACTGAAAATAAGTGAAAAAGCAGCCCAAGTTCAAAGAAAGACTTTGGGAGATCTGCTAATCAAGACCATTTTAAAGATTACACTGAAGTTGGGCTCCTTTGAAACAAAATACAGCACAATAACTGTTTTAAATAAACTCCTTTAAACCTTAAAGTGTCTTCTGATTTTAACCTCTGTCTAATTTGGGTGAAACGATCCCATCACTCTGAAGGATTTTCAGTCACAGTTTGATCATCAGTCAAGTCACAGTCTCAGAAATCCGTCATCTGTCATCCAGATACATCTGTTTGTATCAGGTGGGGAAAAATTGACCTTAAAACTGTTTCTCCACACAGAACGAGGTGCCTGAGGGAATCCGATCCTCCTCCCACAACAAGGTGAGTGGAGTCAGATCCCCGCTGAGGTCCAAAAGGCTCAGAGCGTGTCCTTTCTTTGTGCCGAGTCCAGCTTTAAAAAGAAGAATTATCGTGGGAACACCAGCAGATGTTTTAATGTTTCTAAACAGATTCAGGAACATTAAAACTCCGAGAGTTTAATAATTTTATTGAAATTAAACATTTGCTCTGTCATGGAACGATAAAGACATGCACCTATACCTACTTTTACACATTATTTCATTTTTTTTTCTTACCTCTGCGATCAGTATTCAGCTGAGGCAAATGAGCACTTGGATGAATGCGAGCAGTCGAAGCATCTCGGAGCCGTCGATGTCTCTTTAAGGTGAGCCTTAACTGATTAAAAACATTTAGAAATGATAAAAAAGTTGTTTAGCTGATGCCTGGGCATGATAAATAAGGCTTTTGTTCTCCTTCAGTCGCTGTAGTTTGGTGGAAAATCAACAAAATGCTACAAGTTTTAATTCATACATTTCAGTTGTAAAGCTGCTTTGACTTACCATCGTACTACAAAGTTCAAAGGTCAGTTTGCCATATTTAGTTAGTTGGCTCTTGTCATAAAGAAATGCAGATAACTAAACTTTGTTTTTATTTGATCTATAACAAAAAAAATCATGTTACCAAACCTTGAAAGCTCTTATTTTCTTGATTGCAGAGATTTTTGGTTTTTGATTTGTCCATCTGTGAAGGAGTCCCTAACTGTGTGTCAATTCACCAGATGAACGTGCTGTCTTATACATTAAATTTACTTCTTATTACGTCCGCCAAGGAGGTTATTTTCTCGGTTAGTGTTTGTCTGTCCGTGTACAAGATTACTCAAAAAGTTAAGAACAGATGTTCATTAAACTTTCAGGAAACCTGAAACATGATACAAGGACGAAGGGATTCAATTTTGGTAGTGATCCGGTCAAAGGTCAAGGTCACAGATCAGCCCGTGTTCTAACTCTGCAGCTGTATAACAGGAATGTGAAACTACAGCTGGACACCTCAGGGGTTGAAGGTGATCACTGTTGATTTCAAGGTGATGGGGTCAAAGGTCAAGGTCACAGGTAACCCTTTAGTTAAAAACTTCTCTCTGCTCTGACATGTGACCTTTTGTTTCCTCCACCAAGGAGCTTCTGTTTCTGGTTGGTTCCAGTTGGTTTCTTTGTCTGTCTGTTAGCAAAGATCAGGTAAATCTAAAAAACAGATTTAGAGCAAATTATCAGGGAATGTCACAAAAAACAGTGGATTAAAGTTTGGTTCTGATCCGGATCGCACTGTTTTTTTTTTTAAATCACGCTGTGGCCTTGGTGGAGGTTTGCGCTCTGAGTGCTTCTAGTGCATTTATTCAAAACGTTTCACAGCTGAGGAGGAAACGGTCAAGCTTCAGTGAGGCAGAAACTTTAGGTTCTTTAAATAGTAAATCTATTTAAAGGGCAGATTAGATTAAAAACAAAAATGCAAACTAATGCAAGTTGTTGTTTTTTTTTAAAGGAGTTATCAAGAAATGAGAGCTTCTTAATGTCATCAGTCACTTTTCATTTGTTTGGTTTTTTTTTTTAACCAAAAAATGCATTAGAAAGAATTTTTTTTATTAATTTCAACTTTATTATTTATGGTCTAAACTGTGTATTTGATCCTCCTTTTTTAATTTAATAGAAGTTGTGTGCAGATCAATACTTGATTTATTTTTATTTTTAAATCTGCATCTCTAACAGACGGTACAGATTCTTGGTTTGACGCAGTGACCGTACTGAAAGTTTTACTTTCCCATGTCGCCCGTGACTTGTACATGTTCAGAGACGTCGAGTGAAACCGAATCTTTTGGTTTGTTTTTCAGTGACGAAACTCGAGAGGCTCTGCTGAGCTGGAGCAAACACGACGACGAGGCCGAGCGGTTCTGCGTTGTTGATGGTACCGTTCAGTTCATCAGTCAAAATGATTAAACAAACAAATTACCACGTTACTTACCGTTTATAGAAAGCTGAGGTTAGAGAAATGTGCCTGTGTGTTTACACAAACCTAAGACGTTATTAAAAAATGCTTCATAATTCAGGAAACAACTGCAATTTTTGAAAAATTTAAAGCAACATAATTCAAATAAGCTGTATATTCACTTTAAATGGTTATATATATTGGAATATTAGAAGAAAATTATTATAAAGTTCATGTTTTTGGAAATAAAAGTGGTCATTTATGAAGGATATAACAATAAAATACAGCTGTTTTGCTGTGAAAGTCCTGTTATAGAGTGAAAAACATGGACAAATCGGATGAATGCAGGTGATAAAATTAATTAAGATCAGATCTTTTTAGTGTTAAGGCTTTCAGTTCTCTCTGCTCTCCTTCAGATCATGTCTCAGAAACTGAAGACATCACTGTGACTTAAAGTGTTGCTGTTTTCCAGACGAGCAGTCACCAGACTCCCAGTATGTGGACCTGCTGCTGAACCCTGAGCGCTACACGGGCTACAAAGGACCCGAGGCGTGGCAGATCTGGAACAGCATCTACGAGGAGAACTGCTTCAAGTAAACCCAAACACATGATTATACATGTAAACTGAGGGGCAGTCATGGCGAGGAGGTGGTACTCGCTTTTAACGACAAGGTTTTATATTTGGGGGTCATTTTAAAAGTCATCTGGTCTTAGAATGAGGTAAACAAAACCCGGGGTGAGTACCATGTCAGTTTTAGAAAATGCGTTAAAACAGTATGCACATCTTTACTAATCCGTTAGTAGTAGGTGCTTATTATCAAAATGCCATGAAGGACAAACATCAGCATTGATTAAGGCTCCGGCATACTCCACAGGAAGTCAAGAATTTGGTTCGCGGTCACGTGGTTGCAAGACCATGAACGCGATGCGAACAAAAATGATGCAATTTTCGTCACGCGTCCACACGAATGAGAGCCGACTTTGTGACCTCTCATGGAGTATGCAAAGGCCTTTATAATAAGCTGGAAGGGTTAAAGGTCATTTCCAAGCTGTTCGGACTTCAATATTGTAGAGTGAGAAAGAATATTCCCAAGTGGAAAACATTTAAGATAAATATCGATCCTACCTAAAGTGGACGTCCCAGCAAGTTCACCCCAAGGTCAGACCATGCAGAGGTCAGAGAAATGTCAAATACCCAAGAGCTCCATCTCTACAGGCCTCAGAGAACAGTTTAAAGGTTAAAGTTCAAGACAAGACTTTTAGAAAAAGACTGAACAGGAATAGGTTGGTTGGAAGAGTTGCAGGAGAAAGACAGTGAACCTGTAAGCATGACTTTGCTTTATATTTCATCCAAAGGAACCACAAGATCTCTGGAACAATGTCCTTTGGACAGATGAGACCAAAGTAGAGATTTTTACCCATAATGCACAGCGGCATCTCAGCACAAGCACCTCACATCACCTGTCAAGCACGGTGGTGGAGGGTTGATGATTTGGGCTTGTTTTTCAGCCACATTGCAGAAGCCTGTTAATCATATCTGGTGTCAAAGCAGAGAACCAACTAAGACATGCAGGATAGTTTTCTCGAGGATTAGGGTTGGGAATCACTGGTTGAACATTTTGCCTCACATGTTTCAGGATTGTGGTTGTAACGTTTTTCCAGTTGCTTGCAAATAAACGTTTAATAATTGAGTTCAGAGATCTCAGAATGTGCATTTCTTGTGGCAGTGCTAAGCTAGTGAGGTTCGTTTAAGATCAAAATATAAAATGGAAATGTTTGAACAAGTTTTAGTCAGTAAAGGGGAAAAAAAAGTCCTGGTGAGGCTGAAGTATTAATCTGGATTCTGCCTGGCAGCTGAAGGAGGAACAGCTTGTCCTGCTCGCTCTCGTCCTTACTGATAACTGATAACTTTGCCTGTGAATTATTTTTAAAGTCACAGTTTTTATAATTATATTTACATTATCGACATCATTACTGGATTACTCCAAACCTAAGGACTGGGAGATTTTCTCACTTTTATTTTTAC
>NC_051444.1:28314458-28327018 GCF_001649575.2 Kryptolebias marmoratus
TGCCTTTAAATCTCAACTTAAAACCCCACCTGTTTAGAGTTGCTTATGGCTAAATTAGGGTTAGAGTGCGGGTTTTTGATGTCTTTGATGTTTTTCTCTTTCTTACTGTTTATTCAATGTCACATGCTGTTCTTATTTTGTTTTTTAATTATGTAAAGCACCTTGAAATGCCTTGCTGCTGAAATGTGCTATACAAATAAAATTTGATTGATTGATTGATTGATGGAAACTGTTGAGGCTAAAACCCAGTAATTCATGCATTTACCATGTCAAGGCTGTTTAATTTGGCTCCTTTTAAAACTACCTATAAGTTCAAATTGAAAAATGAGTAACTGATGGTGAAAGTGATTATTAAGACTTTATTCCCGTCATGTCCCCTTCACAGACCGTACACCATCAAGCGACCACTTGTTCCCAACTCGTTTCAGAGCAGCTCAGGAAGTGAAGGTAAGCAGACTGTGTGTGGCCTTCAGTCATAGAAAGACTTGACTGATCGATCTGATTGATTTATTCATTTTTCCTCAGCGAGGACCTTCTACAGCTGGCTGGAAGGTAAAGCTGACTTTTCACCTGTAGACGTTGTGGAGTTTTGCCCGGTTCTGGAGTTGATTGGTTTTCTCTCTCAGGTCAGTGTGTGGAGAAGAGAGCTTTCTATCGGCTCATTTCTGGCCTCCACGCCAGCATCAATGTTCACCTGAGTGCCAGATATCTCCTGGATGGTGAGAGTCACAAACCGCCACGCCACTTCTCCTAGGGTTTGGTGTAGATCCCTCTCCACGCTGACCCTTTCTCCCCCTTCAGATAGCTGGTTTCAGAGGAAGTGGGGCCACAACGTGTCCGAGTTCATGCAGCGCTTCGACTCGGAGCTGACGGCTGGCGAGGGGCCCAAGAGGCTCCGCAACCTCTACTTCCTGTACCTGATAGAGCTGCGAGCTCTGGCCAAGTCTCTGCCGTTCTTCCAGCAGAAATCCTTCCAGTTGTACACGGGCCGAGCAGAGGAGGACCAGAAGCACAAAGAGATGCTGCTGGACATCCTGCAGCTGGCCAGGTCAGTCTCAAAATGGAAAACTCAACCCACTGCAGCTAAGACTGGCATTTCAGTGCACGTGGATTACATACATACCCTCTTTTCTTTGTCAAATCCTGTTTATTTTACTTAATTTTATGTAGCATTTCTGCTTTTGTTTGTATAAGACACTATGCTATTTTATAACAAATTCCAGAGGCCTAAATCAAATGTTTTTTTCTTTTTATTTTAAATAATACAACGATACGGTACAACAGCTTCCTTTTCAAACATGTCTTCTTAGCTCATTTTATAGCAGCTGGTTTTAACAGATGGAGTGAGCCTCTCAGCTCCACACCATCCAACCTGTGGGCGACTGAATCAGGTTGTAATTTTTCTGTCACACTCCAGCTCCATACGCCTTCATGACTGATCCACTCTTCAGTACTTTAGGTTATTGAATTATTATATAAGACATTTAACAAAGAGCTGCTAGGGCATTGGAAATTTGCTGTTAATAGCAAAAGAAACAAAGAAAATCACATTTATACTATCCACTTTTTGAGGTACAATAAATGCATGATTTTAAAGGTAAAGTTGGATGAGATCAAGACAAGAAGGCTGGATGTGGCTATGAAAATATGTCTTTCAGTTTCAATAAAGTTTTGTTTTGAGGGGCAGACTGGGCAATTTCTATTTGCTGGCCAACTGCTGAAGTCAGCTGTCTGAGGCCAAAATAAACACAAAGTACAAAGTAAACACACTCACTGGCCACTTTATTAGGTACACTTTGCTAGTACCTGGTTGGACCCCCTTTTGCCTTCAGAACTGCCTTAATCCTTCGTGGCACAGATTCAACAAGGTACTGGAGACATTCCTCAGAGAGTCTGGTTCATATTGACATGATAGCATCACGCAGTTGTTGCAAATTTGTTGGCTGCACATCCATGATGCAAATCTCCCGTTCCAACACATCCCAAAGGTGCTCTGTTGGATTGAGAGCTGGTGACTGTGGAGGCCATTCGAGTACAGTGAACTCAATGTCATGTTCAAGAAACCAGTCTGAGATTATTAGAGCTTTATGACATGGCACGTTATCCTGCTGGAAGTAGCCATCAGAAGATGGGTACACTGTGGTCATAAAGGGATGGACATGGTCAGCAACAATACTCGGGTAGGCTGTGGCACGATGCTCAGTTGGTACTAATGGGCCCAAAGTGTGTCAGGAAAATATCCCCCACACCATTGCACCGCCACCAGCCAGAACTGTTGACGCCAAATTCTGACCCTACCATCCGAATGTGGCAGCAGAAATCAAGACTCATCAGACCTCAGTTTCCTGTTTTTAGTGAGGTCTTCTGCTGCTGTAGCCCATCCGCCTCAAGGTTCAATGTGTTGTGCCATTTTCTGTAAACCCTAGAGATGGTTGTGCGTGAAAATCCCAGTACATCAGCAGTTTTTGAAATACTCAGACCAGCCCGTCTGGCACCAACAAGTCACTTAAATCACCTTTCTTCCCCATTCGGTCGCTCAGTTTGAACTGCAGCAGATTGTCTTGGCCATGTCTACACGCCTAAATGCATTGGTTGCTGCCATGTGATTGGCTGATTCGACATTTGTGTTAATGAGCAGTTGGACAGGTGTACCTAATAAAGTGGCCGATGAGTGTATATATTTAAAGTTAGAGTCATTATTATTGGGTACAAATCTAAGTGGAAAAGGAAAGGAACAGAAAGATAAAATGAGAAAAAAATTGCTTATCTTGTTTCCTATTGTTCTTTTTTTTTTAATATGAGCATTTAAATCAATGTTTTTATTAATTTTATTATTATAAATGTCTTTAGTTTGAGAACTAATGATATTTGCTGCAACTTCAGCCTCCATCCTTTTTCAGACTGCTTGTATGACTCGTTTATATTCGACTTTGCTAATCACAACAATTTTTTTTTATTATTATTTTGTTCAAAATAAAACAATAAACATAAACAGTAAAGAAGAAATCAGATCTGAGCTGACATTAGGAGCTCCATGCAGCTTTGTTGCACTGACAACAAACACGTGGTCAACTTCGTACACAATGTTTGAAAGTTGGAACTCGCAGGAAAAATGTCTCCGACTTGTTTCCGTGCTGATCACAGCTCTGCAGGATCTCTGTGGAAGTGTGCACTGTTAGCAATCCTAAATGTTTGTGGCTGTAAAAGTAGTCATTAATCTGTTGCTCTTACACATTACTCTCTCAAACAGCCTCCTTGTTCAAGTCTCCATGTTTGTTTTATGTTAAGGTTGTTTTAAGATGTGCTTTAAATTCTTTGGCGACTCTAAGTTGGAGTGTGAGTGTGCATGGTTGGTTCCTCCTTTCATTTTTGTGCTGGCTTTGTTTAAAGTGAACCTCTCTAATAACGAAACCTGGGTTTGGCTTTAAATGACCTCAAACCTGAACAAAACCAGAGCGAATGTGGAAAACAGACCAATAAAAAACAAGCCAGTATTTCTGATTCTCTTCCATTGTTTATTATGAAACTGTAGATTGTGCTATTTTTTTTTTCTATTTTTCCCTCCACAGCATTTAGTTGTGACCGACCTTGTTGTGTTTCCTCAGATCTTTTCCGTTGCACTTTGATGAGACGTCTCTGTTTGCAGGAGACGAAAAGGAAGCAGCAAAACTGAAGGTGAGAAACTCGAGTCACCGTGTCAATCCACACCTAAAAAAAATCATAAAACCTTAAAAACTGAATATCCAAATACCTTTTAACTGCTTTACATTTCCTCTTAAAACACAGAGAGAACACTAGATGCAAATGTTTTAAACAAATGTTCATTATTAGTTAATTGAACTGAAGTTTTCTGCTGTAAATATCAGGAGGACGTCAGACTGGCTTTCCTCAACATCTCCAGAATCATGGACTGCGTCGGCTGCTTTAAGTGTCGCCTCTGGGGCAAACTACAGGTAGTCTCTCTCACAGGCAGATCTGCCACTGTAAAGTCCCGAATTGTGTTTCCCTAATGACTGTGTTTTTGGTAATCAAAACAGTCATCCACGCGACGACGTTAGGTTAAAGTTTTAATTTCTCGCGCAACTGTTCTTAGCGGCTGTGTTGGTGAGAACGCCTGCGTGGCTCGTCTTCCTGTTTTGGTCTGAATCTCTCTGGTCGTCAGACGCAGGGATTAGGCACAGCGCTGAAGATTCTGTTTTCGGAGCGACAGATTGAAGCTCTGCCCAGCAGATCCAGCGAGCAGCGACCCAGTTTCCAGCTCAGCCGGCAGGAGATCGTGTCCCTGCTCAACGCCTTCGGAAGGTGAGAGTCTCTCTGCTCCTTGCGTGTGTTCAGTCTGAAGGGATTTAATTGAAACCCACATCACCATTCCACTCACTCTTAAAAGACGGGATTTGAGATAACTTTTCCTTTTTTTATAAAATGTCCCTCAGGATTTCCACGAGCATCAGAGAGCTGAAGAACTTCAGATCGCTGCTGGCAGAGGAGCGGTGACAGAGTCCTCAATGATTCTGATGAGGTTTATCTCTATTTTGGGCTTTTGAGGCTCCGAGCCACCGACTGCAATCTGAACGACCACCTTAATCCTGCTGAAATATAATTTGGACTGTTATTAGTTTAAAGTGAGGACGACGCAGCTTAATTTTAGGAAAGATGATAAATTCTGACCTTTTTGCTTACGTTAAAATGTTTTTCTGTTGACTTGATGTGTTGTAAGAAGAGAAACCGTTATAGTCTCAGGGGAGACTGAGGATTGTAAAATATTCTGGTGTGTTATTAACATTACAAACAAAAATAAAATGACTTTATATTAAAACATTTCGAACAGTGAAATCGGCTTTTAAGGGGTCAGTCTGTAAATGGTTTTCGTCCTGAGGATGGCGCCGTTTGTCGAGAAATTCAACTGACTTTAGCCGATCGAGCTGAAATCTCAGGAAAGTTTTCATCAAGAAAAGTGAAAAAAAATTTATGTCTTTAATTTTGCACATATTTTCTTTGTAATTGTACACCTTTTAATGTTGATTCAAGGTTTCAGCATGTTGACACATAAGATGTTGATTTTGCTGCTGGAGGGGAGTTTTGGAAATCTGTCAGCTCAAATAGGAAAAATGCAAAATATGTGTTGACTCGTGTGATGCATTCTGATATTTTTAAACCGGCTTTGGTTTATGGATAACATTTTCCCTCAGTTTATAGCCAAAGTCAGTGTAAGAAAAACTGATTTGTGAAGTTGTTTTTGTTTCAGATACACATGATAAAATAACTCGAGCCTTTTTTTCCCCTCAATTTTTGTCTCGGTTATAAAGATGAAATAAAAGCATCTGGCAACAAGTGAACAAAGACATCTTTTACAGAGAAAATGTACAATACAGTTTTTAATTTGAGTATTTTACATTTCTTTGCCCACAAATTAAAGCCTATTTGGAGGATTTTGTAAAAGCAGAAAAGGTTTAATTTTAAGTATGAACTATTAGTTTTGTTTTGTTTTTTTTACAAATATATTACATATTTTGTGTTTGTTTATAATATGTTGCAAGTTTGAACTGAGAGGAATTAGTTTAATATAAGTTGTTTTTTGTTTGTTTTTTTTTACAAGGAATTTGGCTTTTCTAATTGTTGTTTTTTTCATTATATATCCCTAAGACAGGACATATTATGGCGCTGTATGTATAGCAGGCCGTTTTAACATAAAATTGCCTTCGTCTGACTGTCTTTAATGAAATTCTGCATATCTAAAAATGAGTTCTGACTAGTAACAACTACATTTTGACTGTCTGGAATATATCTGCATTTACATTCTGACTAGTAAGAAGAACAATTTGAAATACAAAGGTCATCTAGATAAAATAAACATTCAAGATTTATTTGGAGATATCTTTAATAGAATTCTGACTAGTCAAAAACATAGTTCTAGATATCTCTAACTTAGTTTTGCCTAACCCTAACCCTAACCTCATTTTTTGTTTTCAAGATATCTGTAATTTTATTATAGTCTAATTTTAGTTTCAAATATCTAAAAAATTATATTTAAGATATCGTTAACTGGAATTATAACTAGTCAGAACAAAAAGTGAGATCTCAAATTTACTTTATGACTAGTCATAATCTAATTGTAGACATCTGAGAAAAACATTTAAGACAGTAATTTATTGCAGATATTTTTGCATTGGAGCCTCCATTCTACTTAATGGGAAATCTGATGTCATTTATACTAGTCAGAATATAATTAGAGATATCTTAACTAACTAATATGTCTAGTCATAAATCAGTTTCAGATTTCTAGAGTATAGGTGTGGTGAAGCCATGCCACCTGTCCATCCGTGGATAATTTCTTGTCCAAGCTCTAAATTAATGCCCCTTTAACATGGAAAGGTCAAACTGCACAGCTTGAGACCTCATGGATGATCCCAGGGGGTCAAAGGTCACAGGTGACAGGTGAAAACCTTTCCTGTGCTCTAATTTTGCAACCGTGTAACACAGGAATGACAAACTACACGGCTGGACACTACATGAGTCAAGGATGATCCCTATTGATTTCAAGGTCACAGGTGAACCCTTTGTGAACACCTTGTATGTGTGTCAACTCTAGACATGCATTCAGGGTTGTCTTGTGAGGGATATCACGCTTTAGACATTGATTTGGACAATTTTCTGACTGGTGTATTGTCGGCGGTTCTCTTGTTTTAAATGCACCAATAAATAGTTTGATGCACTCATTTTTGTCTCTGGTTTATCAAAGAAGGGGGAAAATGAATTAGTCTTTTTTTTTCCTTAAATGTCTTATTTTAGGAACATTCGGTTGACCTGAAGAGGCTTTTGCTTCCGTTCCTCCGCAGAAAGCGCTTTTTTCCGAGCGCACCGGAAGGCACCACCCGGCCCAGCTGCAGCAGGCAGTGAAGGGTTAAACCTGTAATGGGATGAGTGGATGAACAGCATCTGATTACACCAGGAGGCTCTGCAGGCGGAGGAGGGCGACAACATTTCACCCCCCCCCCCNCGCCTTCGGAGGAGCACACCGCACTTCTCACGCAGGAAGCAAAACTTCACTTTTCACCGAGGAGGAGAAGGAGAAAAAGCAACCAAACCCGAAGCTTTGAGTGAATTTGGCCGCGGAGGGACTGCTGCTGTCGAGTAAATGGCTGAAGGGGCCGACGGCTCACTGCGGAGAGGACTGTCAGGATGTCGCAGTTTTAAATGAAGAACCCGGACGCTTTTAAGGACGAGTTTCTGTGTTAGGACCCGACAGGGAGGAGCGGCTTCAGGACGACTCTGCTCGTGATTAGGTCCTCCAGCGAGGAGCCGAACAGGTAAACCAACTCACCTGGCTGTCAGCACATGTCACCCCCGAGGATATCACGAGGAACAAATGCTGCGAGCTGGAGCAAGTGTTGCTGCTTTATCGTCTTTATTTATCTTTATTTTTAATCTCCGAGTTGTTGATGCTTTTCATATAAAGTGTGTGAGTCTGTGCTTTAAAACCCGGACCCTCATTTTAAAGAGGCATTAGGCAGGTGTTTCTGACCAGCAGGGGGCAGAAAATCCCCCAAAGCGACTTATTTCTTCATTTACAGTCACATTTTAAAAAAAATATAAGAATAATCGAAAAGGGACTGTAAAAAACTTTCAAATCACAACTTTCCTGAAAGACAAATTAAGCCTCAACTCAGCAGTCTGTCTGAACTACCTTACTGTAGTCTTGCATGACTGACCCAGCTTTCCATTACTAATTTATCCCCAATCTTTCCAGAAGTGACTACAATTCCCGACCATTAATTGTCCTCATTTCTCCCTCTTGTTGTCCACCACAGGTGTTTCTCTTCCAGGTTCATTTTCAGCTGGAGCAGCTACAGTTTCTACTGAATTACAACCACCCAGCTGACATCTTTTGTTGACACTATGCGGCCTAGTTTAGTTACTTCAAACCTGACGGATAGTTCACTTTTTAAGTGATGTTCTGTGGAGTTATCAGTAATCAATGTCTTACCTGCAGTAGCAATCAAATTTAGTTTGTAAAATCAGACAGAAAGTCTCTTGGAAGTCAAATACCCCTATTGCTGCTAATAGTTTGTTCATGCTAGGATCTTTTACATATATTATGATATGGGATGAAATGTCCTCACCTTCTTTTATTGTTGGGAAATAAAGCCAGCAGGACCCAGTTTGTAGGAGCAGCCATGTTGTATTTTTTTGGAACCAGAGTCTGCCTCTTAGGATGTGGTGCTTTAAGCCCCGCCTACTCTCCCGCGCATCATGGGGTCACATGGGCTTTCATTCAAGCAGGAAATGGCTACTTACAGTTAAAAAAAAAGTTGAACGTATAGAAGCAAAGTAAGAACCAGGTGAAGAAACAGGAAAGGAAATATCTGATATATATTATTTTTATTATAAGAAGAGCAATGTCCCGTTCTTTTACATGGCCATGGTGGGACCCAAAACTTGGACCATCCTGTGGTCCTCTTTACCCGCTTCAGCTTCCAGGTTCCTATATGGAGTCCAGTATTTCCCTACATGTTGATGGCTTAGACTAGTTCTTGGCAGTATCAAAGCAGACTTCTACAGTCGTAAAAAAATTCATAGTGGTTAATTGAGCACCATTACAATTGCTGCGAAATAAAACATGTTAAGCATAACTAACGAAATATCTATCTGATGGAAAAGTGAAGTGGTTTCAGACTCGGTGAAATAAACTTTTTGACGTGCACAATGCTGGTTTAAACAACAACACCAAAAAAAACCCTGCACCTGACTCAGTTTTCAGTGTGACTAACCACAGACCTCTATGCAAATAATCATTCAATGCTAACACGACCACAAAGTAAAAGTCTGTGAAATGATCACCACATGAACCTTTTTGAGACTGGAGCTTGTTTTGGGACAATAAAGATCTGCTTTTGAGCTGGTCTCTCCTGAAAGACCTAACCCCTGATGCTCCACACTGACCAATTTCTACTGCAGGTAAAATACTGATTACTCATAACAAAACAAAAAGAAATCTGAACAGGACAGGAAAACCAAAAAAACAAGCTAAGAGTTGATTTCATGCATAAAGACATTAGGTTCTTTGCTTCAAAAAAATTGAAACTTAACAAAAGTGCAGCTTTTTCCACATTTGCCTCTTTAGTGATGAAAACCCAACTCCTTAATAGTAAAAATAGGTTGTGGTTGAAAACCTATACTATCATTTCATGCATTCATAAGCAAGATGTCCAAACTCATTTGGCACATGAAGTTTCTGTTCATTAATGTTTCCAGTTTTAGAAGAAAAATACTCTCGGTAGCAAATATCAACTTTTAAATGATGTTGCTAGTTTGAGAAGAAATTGTTGCAGCTTGTTTTCATGTCTGACTTTGCTGCAGAGGTAGTCGAATAGCAGAGTTGACGTTTGTGTCTAAAGAAAACACTGATTTGGCAGAACGCGCTGCTGGAGCCGCAGATGCACTTGTCAATCTTCTGATTGTGCAACGCTGCTGCCGTTTGAACGTTTGCTTTTGGTGCCTTTTTTATTTTATCTGTGTGCACGAGCAAAGGTTTATTTAGTTAGTGGTTGGAGCAAGAAGCAGTACTGCTTTTACTTTTGTCAAGCAGATTCTGCACAACTACGTTTTCCAGCAACTTATTCTTAATTCTTTCTGGCTTTTCATAATTACAGCTTCATCCTTTCATGATTATTAAAAACAAAAGTTCAGATTTAAAGTGGTGGTAATTCTCTTTGAAAATGTGACAGCTTTGGGACTTTGAGCTTGGAAAGTAGTTTCTGTTTTTTTATTTTGTTTAAAATCTTTTTTTTTTTTGCTTGGGAAAGTTCGGAGTTTTATAATGTGAAAGGTGTAGGAGCCTGAAGACCAATTTTAACCCCATAATAAATTTGGAGTAAATATCACAGTCAGTGTTATCTGAAAATATGTTGTTTTTTCTGCAACAGATAGTCAAGAAGTAAAGATTATTCTACCTCCCCGTTTGTGTATTTCTGTTTTTGCATTTACAGGCATAAAAACAGAGTTCTAATTTTTGTAAATCAAATTATAGTGATTTTCCTCTGTGCAGAAGCTCCAATTTAACCTCATTTATTTGTATTTAGCTACAAAAAGGAAAGTAGATGCAGTATTTTATTGAAACCTCCAAACAAATGGAAATACAAGTAGGGCAAAAATAAAGTGTGAAATCTGAATTTTAATGTAGCCATTTATATTTTGACATCTTTCATGTATTTTCTTCAAGTATTCTTCATTGAATGTTTTTCTGTTTTTCTGCTCAGTTGTTTTTACTGTATTGGTAGTGTGTTATTATGAACAAACAAAGTTGTTTCCAATCGGAAATGTTCATAAATGATGAAAATCTGACAGGAACTGTATGCATTTTAACTCTGTTTTATTTTGTTTGGATAATTTGAATAATTTGGCTACAAGTTGAACAAAAAGTCTGGCTGGATTACTTTAAGTTGTTGCAGCTGATTTTCAAGCACATTACTGTTATTTCTTGTAATTAAGCCTTTTTCTTCCTTAAGAACATCTTTACAGCAACCGTTTTGCCTATTTTCAGAGGAAAGTTTCCATTTAGCTCTGGCTTTTGGTCTATTTCATATTGATCTATGAGACTTTCAGTGAAAAGTAACTTAAACTGATGTTTACCGTGAGGATTCGTCTGATTTCAGCACATTCCAGGTCTTTAGATAATGCTAACACTGAGGACAAAAAGGTGGAACAGATATTCTGTTTTGCAGCAGTGATCAATCAGCGCTGTTTTTGGTGATAAAGGGATTTTTCAGATGTTCTGGATGTTTCTGTTGGGATTAAAAAGGCCACACAGTGACCCTATGACCAGTTTATCTGAGTATACCTCCTGCTGGCTTTGTTTTATCAGTAAATAAAGTTTTGAAACTACATCAGTAAACCTCCAGGGTTTCTGAAGCATAACCATTTTTTCTTATACCTGGGTTTTATTCATTTTTCTGTTTTAGTCTTTCACCTGTCACCTTTTCTTTTATGCTGTTTTTACTCATTTGTGGTGTTCCACAGGGTTCAGTGTACGGTCCCAGGTTATTAAACCTTGATCAAAATGATGTTTGTACTGTAACTAATACACTGAAATCGTATAATGTTTTCAGATAACATAAAAACAGGAACCAGTTTAATGGGGTTTTAAATGACTGTGTTGATGTTGTAAACAGGCAGTTGAGAAATCACCTGCGTTCTATTTTTATACCCTGAAGCTCCCTTTCCACCTCTTCATTCAGGCGGACGTTAACAAACGTTGGGCTCCGGTTGTTTCATTACATTTTCACAGCAGGCTCCATGTGTGGCATTTCACCGTGACCTCCGGTATGTGCCACGCTCCAGGCAGCACAGAGCTTTAAAGCAGCAGCCCGTTGGGCCTCGTTCTGAACGAGCTGCTGCTCTGCAGGGGGATCTAATCTAACCGCTTACCGCTGCATCACTAACAAACCTCTTTGTGTTTTTCCTTCGCTGTCGCTTCTGAGGGCCCTTCCCCTCTCCAATCTGTCCCGTTTTGCTTCTCAGGCCAGAAAAGGATAAAGGCCGTCTTCTGATTGGACGTCTGTCCATTTCTGTTTTCGTCTCTAAAAAGGTAAGCTCTGCTTTCGCTTTGACCTTTACTTTAAAACACCGTGTGTCGTGTTTGGATGAGATGTCTTCTGTATATCTGGGATTCATTCTTCTTGTGTTGCAATTAACAGGCTGCATTTTTGGTTTCTGGGATTTATTGTTCGTTTTGCACCCAAACTTCAGGTTTACATATGCTCGGATAGAGTACTGTATGTTCTGCTCAGAGTCTTGATTTTGGTAAGGTAATTGTTAAACAGATAGTCTGGTCATATTTGAAGTGATGTTCTGTCAAATAGTTATCAATAGTTAGTACCTCATCAGCCATGGAGCATGGGGCGTGAAGAAAAGGGCAGAAGTCTTTGACCAGACAGGGTTAATGGCTAGCCCAACAAGGGCTTGTCTTACATTGTTTTTTTCCTTCTTATTAAGCCACTCCTTATAAAAAAAATTGACCAGTCCGCCTGATCAGCACGTTTAGTCGAAAAGAACATCGCTTCACAACTAACTATACTATTCCTTTAGGTTTAGGTTCCTTTAGTTACATAAAGCCACACAATCTCTCTTAAATCTAAAAACTTCAGATCCATGTCAAAGCACTGAATAAAACAAGAATTTTCAAGCAAATGAAATAACTTAACACCCATCTAAAGATTTGTGATTTAATTATGTATTTCTTACCTTTTTATATTTTCTCATAACTAAATAGATTTTGTTGAACAATTACTGAAATTAACACCTCAGATTTACTTAAAGCTTTGACCACTTTTGATAATTCTCTGCTGCTTCTAAAATGTTGAACACCACGGGGATAATGGCGTTGTGAACCACTGGTTCTGTTTCATTCCTTCCTGACTGCCAGTGGCAGTAAACAAAGTGGATATGTCTCCTCGCGCTCCGCGCAGGTCGAGAATTAATGTAAACAAAGTCACGCACATGACACGTAGCTCACCTGGGCGTGCGTCTATAAATAGCACGTGTGAGGCTACGTTCGGCCTCTT
>NC_051444.1:28339784-28354412 GCF_001649575.2 Kryptolebias marmoratus
ACGCCCAGGTGAGCTACGTGTCACGTGCGTGACTTTGTTTACATTAATTCTCGACCTGCGCGGAGCGCGAGGAGACATATCCACTTTGTTTACTGCCACTGGCAGTCATCCAGGAATTCACAGAACCATAGTTACAGAGTAACTTCCGTTAAGTAAAAGTTGGTTTTGAAAGGTAAAAGTTATTAATTACTGTTAAAGGAAGAAAATCCTGTGGTGTTCCACAGGGTTCAGTATTAGAATCTAGGTTATTTATACTTGTCAAAACATATTTATACAGTTACTAATATGTTGAAATCTAATGTTTGCTAATGATATCGATCTATTCAGCTCAGAGGCAGATGTAGCGCATATATAAATCAGAGAAGAAAAATTATCAGTAAAAAAGGTTAATTCCTAGCGTTTTAAAAACGGTTTGTTTAGTAGGGCTGTAAAGGTACGTGTATTTGTACTAAACCATCACTGTACAGATGTTTGGGACAAGTACATTGAACTATTTTACAAATATCTTAGTCACTGGTCATCGCTGCTTCTGTCTAGATGCAGGCACACATTTCATTTAACTACGTTTTGCTAACAGCCATGACAGAAAAGAAGCAGGGCAAGATGCTATTTAATACACTCTACATGAAAACAAAACATGATTGCCTGGCTCAGAAAAACATGCAGAAGCTTAAAGACCTGTCTGTTCGTTATTTAAATCAGCTGTGTGGAAAAAGCTCTTTGGTCACTGAGTGATTATGGACAGCAGCTGTGGAGGGATACGAGAGGTGCTGTATGGCAAGCAGTTAGCTCATATAATGCGCAGTTTGAAATGTTTATAGTATATGGAGTATATTTGTAGTATATATATAATATAATTATATATTATAATAATTTGGTGGCACAGCGGTGCAGTGGTTAGAGCTGTCACCTCCCAGCAAGAAGGTCACAGGATCACTTCCCGGCCTGGGGACTTTCTGGGTGGAGTTTGTATGTTCTCCTTGTTCTCACGTGGGATTACTCCGGATACTCCACTTTCCTCCCACAGTCAAGGCTAGGTTAATTGGTGACTGTAAAATTGTCCCTAGGTGTAAGTGTGGAGGTATGCATTTGAAAGACGAGGAAGTCAGCCATAGCGAGACAGAATACCTGTGTGTGAATGAGAGGGAGGCAGGTGGAACAGTGAGGCTACAGGAAGCAGAGGTCTCAAAGGTGCAGGACTTCAAGGACTTAGGGTCGACTGTCCAGGAAAACAGGGAGTGTGGTAAAAAGCAGGTTGGAGTGGTTGGAGAAAAGTTTCATGAGTGGTTTGTGACAAAAGGGTGTCAACAAAGGTCAAAGGAAAGGTTGAGTTTGAGGTTCTCCTTGGGAGGGACAAGGATGGAGAGGATTAGGAATGAGGTCATCAGAGGTACAACACAGGTTGAACAACTGGGAGATAAAGTTAGAGAGGCCAGACTGAGATGGTTTGGACATGTGCAGAGAAGGGACAGTGGGTATATTGGTAGAAGGATGTTAGAGATGCAGCTGACGGGAAAAGACAAAGAGGAGACATGGAGGTAGTTGGACTTAGGACAGAGGACGCAGAGGACAGAGTTAGATGGAGGAGGATGACTCGCCGTGGTGACCCCTGAAAAAGGAACAGCTGAAAGAAAAAGAGGTAATATTTTCTTAACCTGAGCGAGAGATACCTTTCTGGAGGCTACTAAGCTTTTTGTTTGCCACATGACCTGTAGGTTTGTCAGTCTGTTGGATTTTATTTTGTAGAGAAGCTGTTAGTTGATGAATCCTACATCGCTGTACTTGACCTGCTACCTTAGACCCTTCCTACTAGCAAGAGTAGTTTGCTTTTCCTTCTGTGCTTCTGGGAAGGGTATTGTCTGCTTAAAATAGGTTTTGACATTTTTCTTTTTCTTGCTGTACCAAACTAAGCTGTAACCTTTGTACTGAGGTATTTATTGACCTCGGTGTACTGTTACACCTCTATTGTTCAGCGGTGTTAGACAGTATTGGCACAACACTTAAGTAAAATGCTGCTGAATATCTGGGTGTAGGTATACGTCATAAACTCAGTTGGAAGTCACTTTGCATACATTAAACTGAATTTGTTGAAATCCTTTGGTGTTCTTTTTAAAAATATGGGAATTATTAGATGCTTTTTATGAAACTGCTCATTTCTAATACTGTAAAAGTTATTTAGTGTAGAAGTTTGGGCAAAAGTATATAAACAAGTATGGCTCCTGTAATTAAACTTAAGGTAGAAAAGAAATACATAAAACATCTTTATTAATCTATAGTTATGTTTTATTGGCTCCATATCCTCACATTTTACAGATCATAGGAACTTAATAGTAGAAAGTATTTTATATATTGTGAACAAAAAAATCCTGTTCATTTTTGTTTATTCAGAGATGAACTCTGTAGTTTTATCATTTATCAGTATTTTGTGTTCTGTGGGTAGTCAGAACAAATGTTGGATATTGATGTGTTCACTGACGATGACGAGGAGGAGCTAAAACTATTAGGTCGCTGTAGTTCAGTTATTTACTGTGCTTCAGGAGAAAGCAACAATTTGTTTTTGTTGATGTTTAGTAGCAGAAAATCAATTATTCATTCATAAAGTAAAGGAGGACAGATTCATGTCAGTCCCTCCCCCGGTCTTTTAATTATAAAGTGAGTTTTGACAACTGAAGCTAATTGTTTATGTCACTGTTACAACTCATCAGCTTCT
This sequence comes from Kryptolebias marmoratus, assembly GCF_001649575.2. Lineage (NCBI taxonomy): Eukaryota > Metazoa > Chordata > Actinopteri > Cyprinodontiformes > Rivulidae > Kryptolebias > Kryptolebias marmoratus. The sequence continues at coordinate 28,342,495 of NC_051444.1, forward strand.
GTTTGTGTCTGTAGGTCTGTGAGATATTCATAAAACTGCAGTTTAAAACCTGACTTCAGTCTTCTGTAACATCAATTTTCAAACGACAAATGATTGTCTTGTCCTGACTAGCCCTTTTGGAGTTGTTAGAACAGGTTTTAGTGATGATGAATGTCTGTTTTCAGTTTGAAGCCATTTTACCTCCATGACTCACCTGCTGGTCTGCCCAAATGCCATTTCAGAGAAGCTGCCAGAAACCGTCTGCTGACATGTCGGCGACTCAAATCTCACAAACTCTGCTCTCCAGAGGAGAGGTTGCTGCCACTGTGGCGCTTACAGAGGCTGGCATAAATGCCACAGAGCCCGCTTTCAAAATAAAAGCACTGCAGAAGCCAGAATAAAATTAAAGATTTTGGAGTTGCATGCAGATTGATTGTATTCCAGTTGTGATTTTTATTTTTATTTTATCCTATTACCTTCATATATGACTGGATGGAGACAGCCCATGTGTGGATTAAAGAAAAACAAGTTTTTATGTTTCAGATTAGCAATACTGTTGTTTACTGCCGAGAGGCGAGCAAAAATTTAGTAATTATGATTGTGACGATCATTTTCCTCCTTGAAACACTGAGTCTCCTGTTTCCTGAGAACCCTCTGCAGCGATTTGTCTCTGTTGGCAGCAGGGGAATAAATTCTTGGTTTTAGATGCTTGAAGCCCTTAGGCGGTCACGTGCGGCCGCAGCACATATCTTTACATCCTGAAACTTTGTTGGAATGCAGAAGAGCTCACAGTGGAGCTTTACGTCGCAGCGTAAAGCCCGCCTAGCTGCAGGGAAACTGTTCGTTTGCATTAATCAGATTAATGCTTGTGAGTTTGCCACCGGAGCTTATGAGGTCTGGACTGGACTCTCTATTCGTCACTCCCTCCTCATCCTCCTCTTCCTCCTCGCTGACCTGACCTACTTCTCAGTAAACCAACAACCAGAATCTCCGTCTGTCCCTCCGTGACTTCCCATCATGCACCTCTTTAGCAAGCTGGTTTTAGATGCAAGTTTCTGTTGATTGGCTTTTTAAATTTAGTTTCTACTGAGATGGCTCAGTTTAAAAAATAAAAAAAGTTTTTTGTTTTGTACGTTTAAAGGAGAAGTTACAAAACCACATCGAGACTTTTTCACATGTTTACTCTCAATAAATTATAAGGAATCCAGCCAATAATATTGGCTTTTCAGTAGAAATGTGGGTTCAGCACAGAGGTCTAGATTGCAGAAGTTTCTAAGGTTTTTACTTGGATTTCCTTTATAAAGTCTCATTTTAATACGAAGAAAGAAAAAAAAAATCATCTCTGAAAGTAATTTGGGTCCAAAACTTTAAAGAAACTCTAATCTGAACGCTCCCTTATTTGTGCTGCTTGTACAGTTCTTAACCTTTTCATATTGCCGTAGTATATAATAATAATAATATATTTTATATACATTTAGTTACTTTGAGCTCAAAAACATTTAAATGAGTTGAGCTTCTCCTTTGAAATCTTTCCTTTCTTGTTCCTCTCGCCTTTTTATGGGGATCTCCTCCGTGACTCTTTGCTGTTTCAGCCGTCTGGTTGTTTTCTCTCGGTCAGGCCTGACGCTCAGCTGGTTCTGGGTCACAAACCCACCTGAAGCTTTTAGATGCCTTCAGCAGGTTTAGAAAAACGGCAAAAAAAAGGAAGATATCGTAATTCATGAGCAGTTCCCTGTGATTCCTGACTGTCTATTAAAGTTTAGAAAAACTGAACATTTCTGTATGTCTCAACATGGAAATCACTATTAACCTGGAAAACCTGCTGCTTTAACCCTTCTTGAGTTAAAAAATTAGTTAAACTGCAGTTTTGAAAGCAGCCTCACTTAAACTTGAAACTGCTCGCAAATTAATTCATTAATTATAATTAATTATAACACATTTTAAAACTCTTATTCAGCAGCTCTCAGGTTTTATTCAAAACTATGGACTTTGCCTCCGCATTTAATCTTCTGAAAATATTTGTCTGTTTGATGCAAAGCCCATTGATTGATGCAATGATTTGAAGGACTGTCGGCTTTCTGAAAAAGAACAAATGAAAGCACAGAGTGGAGGAGGGGCACACTTTAATCTCTGTATTATTTATCTGTCAGATGTCCTAGCTGTACTTTGATTAATCTCACCAAACAAAATCCAGTGACTTGTTTACCAAACACATACAGACATAAATATGGATCTTTGAAAAGGTGCAGAAAAATGTTAGAAAACACGAGTGAAATCGACATGTATTTTAGATGGAGTAAATGACTGTGATCTAAAATGATCTTTTATGAAATTTGTGTGCATTTAGTTCTGTGCAAAAGAATTGACTTACTCCTAATTTCTTTGTAATTTGCTTCTAAGGAGCCAGACTTTCTTATAATCTGTTAAAATAGTTTTGATCAGCAGTTCTCCAGGCTTCTTTAGGTGTTCTTGTTTTAGGGCTTTTGCTTTTTCACTAATTTTTAATCCTTTCACTTGACTGTTTTCAGAAGAACGGGTTAAAGACATTTTCACTTATAATGACATTCAACCTTATAAATGAACCTAAACTCAAGGAAAGAGCCAAAGTTGTGTCAACACACATGACAAAACTTTTCAAGGAACCAATTTTACAATGAATCTTTGGCCCTTTGTTTGTTTTTTGATGTTGTGTACTAAAATTGTTAATGACATCACAGTCTGACAGGCAGAAAATAATACTTTTGTACCAACAAGGATTTTCTTGAGCTGTTAGTAGAAAATGTGTCCTACAGTAGAAGGATGATGCATCTTTCAGGTCATCTGGCAGGTCTTTGCTCAGTTTTTATCCCTGTTTTTTTTAAAGACATGACTTTCAGAAACCATTTATCTGCTGGACAGAGTTTGATAGACATTTTCTTTTGTAATGGTGGAGCAGTGGGCACTGTTGTCTTTGGTCTTTCTGTGAGGAGTTTGCATGTCCTCCCAATGCGTGCATGTTTCTTTGGCCACTCTGGTTTCCCCCCACAAACTAAAAATTTGCATGTGAGTGTCTGTCTGTCTCATTTGTCTCTGTGTGGTCCTGTGATGGACTAGGGACCTGTCCAGCGTGTCCTCTGCCTTTCCCTCGATGGCTGCTGGAGCTAGGCACCAGCTCCCTGCGACTCTGAACAGGAACGAGCAGGTGACGAAAATAAATGAATGGAGTTTTCGTCCCTCGCTCCTCATGGCTCATGTAAAATATTAAAGCTCATCCCGGCTGTCAGACCTCACACTCTGTCAGTCTGAAGTTCTGGATGTGTGTGATTAAACTCAAGTGGTTACGGTCAGGATCAGTGACTGGTTTAAACGTGAATTTCACCATCTGCTCAGTGATTGAACAAAATAATTGACACTCTTAAGAAAGGACAAGACAGACAGAATGCCATTAATTCAGAATGTGGTGGTATGAACTAGAAATATTTAGTTATTGATCAATCAGCTTTGTCTTAATGAATCAGTAGCTGTTTAGTTTGTAAGGCATAAGACTTTGTTGGTTCAAGACAACAGTCTAACCCCAATTGGTTATTAAAATTTTTTTTTAAAGCACGAAGAAAAACTAAATTTACATTTATAATAAAATACATTTACAAATTATTGTAACAAGTTGATAAAAGATTTTAGACAATTGGTTGCTGTGTTTTAGGTTGCTGTGAATCTGCTTGTGATTTTCATTTCAGCGGTTTTTGTGACTTTTGTGGCTGTTTTTTTTTTATTTTTATTAACCGTCTTACATGTAGCAACAGGTAGATAAATGGGTCACCACATGAGTGTTTTGGGTTTACTGACACAGTGGTGTCCAAGTTATATTTTACTTCATGTGAGTTGTGTACGTCAAAGTTGTGCAGGAACACTATTTTCAGCTCGTGGTTCTTTATCCGCTCTAATGAGGTCGGTGGGTCTGTCTCAAATGAAATGTCCTAATCCTGTTTGCAGTGTGACTGCTCTACACAAGCACACATTTTCTCTGTGTTGTTTTAATTTTCTTTTTTTTTGTGCATGCTCTTCAGCCTTAAAATTATCCAAAGAATGCATTTCTTCATTTCTAATGAAGTTTTCAAAAAGCAAACAACTGTATATTTTGATCTGAGAACTTGTGGAACAGGATGGGAGAACCTGCACAACAAAAATCCAAACTTTGGTGTTTAAATTAGTGTTTAAACATATTTGTATTTGTGAATTTAAAGTCACTGAAAAATGCAAAATTTGTGAGAGCTTGTAGAGAAGCTGTACCTATGTGAACGATTCTCACAGTTCTTAATGTAACGTCAAGAAAAAGCTTTTACAAATGTATAAATTATTTTGTAGTTTATACAACTGCAGTAATTTAGCAGCAGAGATGACTAATTTTGAAGACTTTAGGTGGTTTGGGAAGATCAGATTGAGTTGTCAAACGTGGATTATTGTGAAATGGTTCTCTTTTCCAGTCAGTTACAGAAATGTGTGACTTTCATGGTCCGCCACCTCCAGCAGGGCAGAAATAATGGTACGAGCAGCCAAACCTACTGGTTCACAGTGAGCCACACCCAGATAAATATACACAAGATATAATTCTGTCCTTGTGGAGACACAGTTGTGTAGCCCAGTACTCAGCTGGTTCAGTTTGATTCAGTCTTTCAACTTTCCACATCTGAGACTCATGGAGTGCAGCACTAACCCCAAGGCTTGAGTTGAAAAGCAGCAGATTGTGCTGCTGCAAAATGTTCTAAAAACTCTAGTTGGGAGTAATTGTGCAATAATCTGTGTACTTGTTTGCATAAAGTGATTATTAAAGAGATGAGTTTCTTTTTTAGTGGGTAGTGTGGTTTACTTCTTGAGTACTTGGAACCTTATTTGTCAGTAGACGAAGATCAGCAAGCTGTCAGAAGTTGGAGTTTTATAAGAGGGCTAACCAAGAATAAGGCACCAGAAGACTCCTTTTTAATCATTTAAAACAAGTCATAACAGTTCAAACAAGCAGTTTTAGGTTGATAACAATACTGTCTCGTCTGAGGCATGTGTGTTTCCTAATCGTAGTATTTGGCTAATTTTGTACATCACACATCTAAGACACCGCTTTAATTACTTATTAAATATTGTTTTTAATTATATGTGTTGGCACAAATTAGTGCAGGCTCTCCCTTCTGCTGCTGGCTGCTTTGTCGTAGTAGAACTCGTAAAAACCTGGAGTTTAGTTACACTTATTTGCCCACTGTTCCCTGCAGATCTCACCAAGGTTACACTTCGACGCTGCATCTAATTTAGCTCCAGTCTGCTCCCAGCACTGATACGCTGAGAGTCAGCCAGTTATTTACAGGAGGGAACATTGTGAAACTGTGGGAGGAGGAAAAATAACCAGGAACTTCTCACAGTCCTGTCATGTAGAGTCGTGTAGAACACAGTATCACAGAAAAAACTATTCACATAGGTCAAGTATTTGAAGATAAATTGTGCAGTAACTTTTAGAAGAAACTTTTGAAAATGACTAAAAGGTTGATATGTTTTAGACCAAAAGAATAGATTCACATTTTCAGTATAGTGCTTTGCATTCAAATTTCTCCAAACAAGTTAAATTTCTTCCAACAGGGGATTTGCATTTAAAAAATTTGCATAAACAAAAATTTCCCATTGAATTTAAAAGAGTTTAAATTAATTTGTTCCAACAGCACCCCATCCCCCCCCCAAAAAAAACCTGCTCAACACTCTGTATAAGTCAGCTTCGGCACAATGCAGGTTTTAGTCCTACTTATTAGCAATGCTTCAAGCAATGCTAATGTTGAAGTATTAACAAAGCAACAAATAATTGTAATAAACATAGTTCCTGTAAGACCTCCGGCAGACAAAATGCGTGAGTGGAGGCAGTGAAAAAAGACCTTTTGTTTTGAAGGAGACTGCCTTTAAGTTATGTCTTCTGAGAAGTCAGGAAAGATGCTTTTCTTTTAATAATTTAACGTGCTAGTTTTCCACTGGGTCCAGAACTTGCAGCACTCATGTCAACAGTTTTGTTGGGTGGTTTTGTGAACACAAGCTTTGCTTTGTGTACACTATCTGATGTTGTGATTTTTGTATTTCAGTGGCACGTGCATGCAAGCAGACGCTTCAGTCTTCAGGCCCATTTGTAGGACATGAGAAATGCATTTCCGTTCACCCAAAAGATGGTGTAGCTCAAATATTTTTGGTCAGGAGCTCTGATAAATTGAAAAGAGTGAGCAGCACAAACAGCGCTCTGTATCCTCCGTTGTTACTGTTAGTCCTGTACTCACACAAGAGCAGAAAAAGTACAGACTGAGTGCTTTTACACCGATGCTGGACGTTTCCAAAATCTTCTACTTTGAGACCTGGATTCAAAACGTTTTAGTGTCAGAGAAAACGATTGCTGTTAGCGTGTTCACGAACGGCTGAAACGCAACTTAAAAGCGGGGTTGTGTAAACAGAACCTAAATCTTGTTGCTGCTGCTCCTTGCCACTCCCTTGGCCACAGTCACGGTCTTTATTTTGTCCTTTTACTTAAGAATGATGCAATCTGTCAGATATCTTAGCAAGGTCGATCACTCGTACACATCTCTCATGTGGTAAATAATAGGTTTAGTGGAATTTATATAATCCTGTTCAAAAACAGAGAATCAAATAATTAACTGTAAAAAAATGTTTATATTAGATATTAATAATGTGTTAATGTGCATTCTAATATCAAGTCAGACAACTGTTCTTACGTCATTCTTGTACATTGAGAACAGTTGCTGAAATCAGGCACAAAATGTTGTTGGATCCTTTTGTCATAGCACAGCTATTTCAGCCATGTTGAGCTTTCATGACCCAGGAAAAACAAACACTTTCGTCCATCGCAAGAAGCACAGTGTGTGTGTGTGTGTGGCAGCAACACCTACTCAAATGATAAAACGTTGTGGGAGGTAGCCAAAGTCATGCAGCGGTGCAGCTTGCGTGTCGCAGGTAAATTTGTGTGAAGGTGGTAACTCGTTGGGCTGCAACTGCTGGTGAACAGTCTCCAGAGCGTCTCAAACATTCATGGGGTTCTCAGTTTCCTTGCTTGAGTCACAAAGACTCGTAGTCTTGTAGCTTAAATTTTCAACATGTTCAAAAGATTTTTGGAACAGATTTTCTTTCGGGGGGAAAAAGTCACACGGTTGCTCTGGATATCTTGAACCCATCAAGAACCTGTCTTGATTTTGTCGTGGGTGTCTCCAACATGTCTCTAGCAGAATTTTGGCACCTGCATGGGCACTCTCCTCTGATATAAAAAGTGTCCAGGTTTAAAAACCATGCTGATGATAGGCACATTTGGACCATTTTTAAAAGTCTTCATTTCAAAAGTGTACTCCAGTAGATGAAATCATAAACGTGGGGGTGGCTGCCAAGGCTGGTATGATGTGGGTGGTGAAATAGAGGGCAGTAATATAATGTACACAGCCAAGAGTACCGTTTTTCAAGCCTTTCACCCAAAAATAAGCTGTGATTTTCCAAAATTGGTTGTGTAATATGTGGCCTCACTGCTTGCTGGGTACTTGCTACCTTAAGAGAATATATGATTAAGCAATATTCAAGTTTTGATTCTTTTAATCCTCTTAAAAACGATACACTGATAGATGAAACTATCACCAGCCTACAGCTGGTTGTTAAAGTTGTCTTATTAGTGCATTAAAGGTTTTCTACCAGTTGAACCTTGTAACACATACTGGTGGTTGTAGATTGTCAGCTTTGAGTCTCACAAGCTCTCCACAGTAACCAGTAAGCTGTTTTTCTGCTTGATTTTTCTTTATGTAACTCGCGCTCTCCGAAACACTAGTGGCTGCTTTTTGTAATAGATCCCCTTACTGTTACCTTTTTTTAAATTTTTTATTTCACCTTTTGGATTGTACAGTTTCTTTCTTCCCACCTCTCTTACTAGTATTTATAATTAATGTTGTGCTCGTATGTTCAGCCAGTCTCCATGTAGCAATGTTGTTTCCCCAATGATCGTACAGTTGCATTACAAATTGTTCATGCTAGGAAAGCTTCTACTCTGAAGTAGGACCTGCAAAAATAACTAGTTAAGGCCGTCTAGGAAACAAACATGAACAGTTTTGAATGAAGACTTGAGCTGCAGATAGTCCAAGAGAGATGTCTATAGAAAATCTGAATTTCCAGTTTTTTATGTTCAGGTATAGGGATTAAGTGGAGAAAAATGGTTCATTCAGTTTGCTTCCTAAGCTTGACAACTTTTTATTGACTCTTGATTTATTAAGAAAATATTAAAATGGAAAGAAAAGGTTGAGATGAATTGTTAAAGTAGACTTGAATAGGACCTGTTTACTTTTTGTCTTTTTTTGAGGTGATTTTGGTTGTGAATTGACATTTTATAGTTTTTTTTCGGCAGCCTGATCTTTTTTTTTGTCGTCGTTGTTGTTCAGATTCCTTTTAGTAGTAATACAGAGTTTTAAAACCAAAACCAAATGCTTCAACTCTGACAGAGAGGAGAATTCATGAGCAGCTGGTTTCCTGCTGAATGTGAGCAGATGATCAGCGCTGGACTGGGGGCTTGTTTTCCTCCCTGGTTGTTGTGTCTGCCACAGGAAGCCTTCTGGCTTCGACGTCACAGAAGAGGTGGATGTGTGGGGAAGTCAGGTCACAGTGAACTCTTGGATTCAGATTCAGCTCATTGGTGACAAAGCGCTGTTGAATGTAAACTACATCCTCTGCGCTCTTTTCAGGACAGTCACTTGATGAATTCTCATTGGACTTAAATAAAACTTGTTGGTTTAAGCAGGTTTTAAGGGGGACTGGCTGTTCATGCTTGTTTTATGAAGGTGGGAAAGTCCTGACAGTGGGCTTTCTTTGTTTTTCTTCTTCTTTTAATTGATCTGCTTGTTGTCCGAGCAGCATGAAGTCATGCTGCAGGATAAGTACACCAAATATTTACCGCGTTTATTTTTGTTGTTGTGTAATTATTCAGAAGATTTGAGAGGGAATCTATATATATAGTTGAACCAAAAAGCTAAATTACATTTTTGATAGCACACCCCACCTAAACACTTTATAACTGCATCTCAAAAATAAAGCTTCAGTAACTTTATAAACTTATCATTTGCTGTGTAGTGTAGAATGTCAATAAACCGAATCTAAAAAAATTGGTTTAATGTTTGTGATTGAATTAATAGTTCAGTGTTTCTGTAAAATGTTATGTTGTTGTAATGCAAAGATGAGTAACATCTGCAGTTTAGGAGCCTAAAAGTATCTTTATAAATACACTGTTTGTATAAATGTCTTCCACTAAATGCTTCTAAACAATGCCACAAACAAAGCAAGCTCTCTCAGTTTGTTGCTTTTTAAGGCTGTCCTAGATAACTGAGAATCTGCACCATCTTACTCTGCGTCATGTTTTTAACTTGTCTACTGTTCTTGTTATCCAGTCTTTTCTGCAGCCGCCATCATTCCGTGCTGTAAGGCCGACCCCAGCATGTCTTCGAACGGAGACCTCAGCGCCCTCAGCAGCTCTGACAGCTTCTGGGAGGTACAGCAACACAAACATTCATTTTTTGACTTTATTAGCATTCAATTTGCTGTCTCTTAATACGTTTTTGGGATCCTAATAATTGTAAATTTGTGTAGCACATTCATTGAAATCCAGGGATGCTTTATATAGCGGACTAAATGAAGACAAACAGAGGGGTGACAGTCATTAAACTCACTGGTTCTGCACTGAAACAATCAAAGGTTCTTTGTTAAAATGTGACTTTTGAGCCTTTATATTTGTAATTGTTTGTCTGGAGTTTTCAGTTTTAGGCCTTTGCCCACCCCTGTGTATACATTGATAACAACTTGATTATAAATTACCGCAAAGAAAACAGATCTTCACTAAAACTGCTTATTTGTTACCACAGTGTTGTTGTAACAAAAGTTACATACAACACAAACAGTTGATTATATTCTGGATGTGTGAAGAAAACAACTAATTGTTTAATACAGTGGTGTCAGCCCTGGTCCTGGAGGACCAGTATCCTGCATGTTTTAGTTGTTTCTCTGCTTTGACACCTGATTTGAATGACTGAGTGATTAACGGGTTGAAGAGCAGCGAAACATCTAAAACATGCAGGACAGTAGACCTCGAGGACCAGGATTAGACATCACTGGTTTAATATAATCATTGAACACCTTGGCTTGTAAAAGATATTAAATTGAGCTAAAATCATCTTATTCTGAGAAGGACTGACATTACAACAGTTTTATAAAATGGCGTTATGTGCACTCTTGTGCAAAATTGCAAGGTGTTGGTGCTTGGAGCATGTTGGTAATGACTCTCAGCTACTATCATATCGAACTTTAGAGCAACATCTGTAAAAGTGACTGAGTGTAGCCATTTATGTGTTTGTTGATGTCAGTTAGCTGTGGTGGCCATCTTGAATCAGGTTGACTCCAAAAATTATCAGTTGTAAATGTTTCTCCAGAGATTACTTTCTGAGTGTTTCAATAAAATCCCTCCAGTGTTTCATGATATATTTTGCTAACATAACTGACAAACAAACACAGGCAAAAATATAATTGTGCCTTCACATTTTGGCAGTGGCCGATAACAAACTGATTCATCAAAAAGTGAAACACTGTCACATGTCATATTAAAAATTACATAAAATAACAAGCTTTTCTATCTTAGATTTTTGAGGCTGCGTGTTGTAGTGCTGTGCTGCTGGATTATCTTTTACAGAGTGTTGTCATTTACGTTCATTCATTTTAAAATTAGAATAAAATAGTGCTGGGCGGTATGAGTAAAAATTTGTATCACATTTAAAGAAAATTTTTTTTTTAAAGATTCTGGCAGTTTCACGGTATGTCATGTTATTTTTTTGTTATTTTCTTATTTGGCTTTTTATTTTTTTCCCATGGTGCCTTTTTATGTTTGATTACAGCCTTGATTTAAAGCCTTGTACTCCTGACAGTAAAATAAACCAAAGTATCAATTACTTTGTCCCCAAAAAATCACACGATATATGAATAAGTCTGTATGAAATGGATGAGATGCCGAATGTAAACAGTTTTTACTGTGCAAAATGCAACATATTAAAAATAAAAGATATGACTATTTTAACAAGGCTTTCTTTTCAAAATGTTTGAATCATTGTTCTGAACCCATCTCTGTCGACTAAGTCCTTGCAGAGGTGGATTGTTCTTGCATTCGTAATGTCACTCCACCGCTTGCTTTTCTAGTCATATGCCGTCCCTCGAGAAAATGCCCGTTCAAGCGATGTCTGACACTTTGGCTTAACTGTTTCACCGGCGCTACTCGTTAACGGCGTCGAACCCGAAGACCGTGATAGCATACATTCTTGTTTTCTGCTGAGGTGCTGGAATAAGCTGCTAGTTTTATCAACACCGGCAGCAACAGCAACACGACAAACTTTACAAACTATACAAACTATACAAAACTATACAAACTTTGGTCTGCGTCTGATTTTTTTTTTTTTTAAAAACAAAAACTTCCAAACTGCAGAAACAGCTCCTCTCTTGGGCACAAGTTCTTCTTTTATATCTCGAGTCTCACTTTCTTTATTCGCCATCCGTTTTCTGTACTTTATTCCAACGTACGACCAGCTGTTAACTAACAGATTATGATACCTGGCTGAGCTCTACCTTGTATGCCGTTCCGTGCAGTGCTCTCCAGCACTTCTAGCAGCAAACATTATATAAATTGCTGCATGTTGAAGCCAAAAAAAGTTAAAAAATAAAAACAACTGGACTTCTATTCTGTAGCTGAAGACGTTTCGCTTCTCATCCGAGCAGCTTTCTCAATTCAGAAATAGAGAGTGTGGAGTTGAGCTTTTAAAGCTGAGATGTGATGTAAGCTGAATAGCTTGCAAATTGTTCTCACTCTCCTAACAATGGAGGCTCGTTAGAATCCTTGTTTGTCTGACTCACTGATCGGCCCCTCTGGT
>NC_051444.1:28354464-28366436 GCF_001649575.2 Kryptolebias marmoratus
TAATGTTGGTTTCTCCTTTTTGACATAGATGGCTTCTTTTACCCCCCTCTCGAACCATCTGTCTTCTCGGTCCAAAATATGAACATTTTGGTCCTCAAAGGAGTGTCCCTTATCCTTGAGGTGTAGGTGGACAGCTGAGTCCTGTCCCGAAGACGTGGCTCTCCTGTGTTGAGCCATGCGTCTGTGGAGAGGTTGTTTGGTCTCTCCAATATAAAGGTCTGAACATTCTTCGCTGCACTGAACTGCATACACAACTCCGCTCAGTTTGGCACTCCACACTCTCTATTTCTGAACTGAGAAAGCTCCTCGGATGAGAAGCGAAACGTCTTCAACTACAGAATAGAAGTCCAGTTGTTTTTGTTTTTTCACCTTTTTTGACTTTACCGTGGCCTGGATGTCTGAGAATCTACACCAGCACATGTTGAAGCAATAAAGCCGTTTTCTCAGCTATGCTCCAGTATATGAAAAATTAATACCAGAGGGGAAATTACAATCGGTATACCGGATGAACCGGTTTACCGCCCAGCAGTAGAATGAAATAATGTCGTCGTGTTTATCTTTTAACTAAGTTATCTGTTGGCTCTTCAATCTGGTTTATAGTTATAGTTTCAGCTGAAACACGATTTGAAGTTAAATTTACTGTATCTTTTTTGTTCTAAAGCAAAATAGTGTGTGAAATTCATAGGTTTTGAAGAAAGCAAAGAATGTTTTGGGTCTTTTTTTATGCTTTTCAGTTGGTTGTTAGCATTTGTTAGTTTGTGAGATGACCGAGAACCTGAGTGGAAGGTATTTTGAACTGTGTTTCGTCTTTCCTTTTGTTTTTCTGTATGTTTCTGTATGTTTCTGCAGCCAGGGAACTACAAAAGGACTGTGAAGCGGATTGATGACGGTCACCGTCTGTGTAACGAGCTCGTCAGCTGCTTCCAGGAAAGAGCTAAAATAGAAAAGAACTACGCTCTTCAGCTGAGTGATTGGGCCAAAAGGTGGAGGGGCATTGTGGAAAAAGGTTCATTAAAGTGTTTTATAACTTGTCCTAAATGAATTTGCTCTTTGTATTAGGATTGAACTTTTTTATTCATACAAGTAATCTCTCTAAGATACGAGGTCCTATTCTCAGACTACAAAACTTTACCTACAACCTGTAATAACTACAATATCTGAAAATGTTTAGGTCACCATTATGTTCAGAAAAGTTGTACGACACTTTTATTTTGTTCTGTTCAAAAAGACGAAAACGTTCTTTTAATCTTTGAAAGTGGTTTTGATCAAAAGCTCTTCAGGGTTTCTAAAGACTTTCTAAAGTTTTTCTTTGGACTTTGGCTTCAAAAGGGCATCTTTTTTATTATTTTATAAAAAAGTAAAAAAACAAACCAACAGAGACCTGACAGGACCTGAGAAATGCCTCATCCTTTAGTTTATCATCGACTGTATGTCAGGTTTTTAGCTAATAGCTCTTTGGGATTCACCTTGGTAGATCTAAAATCCCATTTTCTATCTGTTGAAGTCATGCTTGGTATTTTCCAAAAAATCAAGTGATGTGAACAAATTGCATCTTTTGACAGACTGCTGGTAACAAAGTGTCTAAAGATCCTATTAAAAATGTGTATGAAGTTATTTGTTGTCGACCTGACAGTGGTTCATCTCTTCACGTCAGGAGCCTTCATAAATCAGAATTATTCTTGGGTCAGAGTGAAAGGGTTTAATGAACAAAACCTAAAATGATTTTCTAAAAATGCTCAGAAAATAATTACAAAAGTAGTCAAAGTCCAAAGAAAACATTGAAAAACCTGGAGAACTATTGATCAAGACCGCTATAAATGATTTGAAGGAGATCTGGCTCCTTGGAAGAGAAATGTTAAGCAAAAAGGGAAGTTTTATGATATTTTTCTGTCTCAAAAAGCTTCAGATTCGGACAACTGAGATGCTGTAAGCCTCACATCTTCGGCATGTCAGTTTCTAACATGTTTATTCCAAAAGCTGAACTCTCTGCACATTATTGAACTTTTGTTCATTGAAAATCTGCACATGTTGGTAGTCATTTAAAATAAAGTCAAAACTTAATGGTTTTCTAAGTGTTGACTCTGTCCTCTGTGCTGTTTCCGTAGGACCTCAGTATGGGACCCTGGAGAAGTCGTGGCATGCCTTCATGCAGGCAGCTGACCGCCTCAGTGAGCTGCATATGGAGCTGCGGGAGCGGCTGGCAGACGAGGACGGCAAGAAGATTCGCAGCTGGCAGAAAGATGCTTTCCACAAGCAGATGATGGGAGGCTTCAAGGAGACTAAAGATGCAGACGATGGCTTCAGAAAAGCTCAGAAACCCTGGGTCCGCAAACTGAAAGAGGTGAGGGTCACCTGAGTGGTCTGGGATGGTTGACTATTGAAACGAATGGCTTAATGGATATGACTTTAGATATTTCCAATCATAGTTGGATGTCAAGTTGTTAGTGTCCCAGTGGTGTGTTCGTGTGTCCAGGTGGAGTCCAGTAAGAAGAGCTACCACCAGGCCAGGAAGGAAGAGTGGACAGCTGTTACCAGAGAGACTCATGCCAAAGCCGACCCGTCCAAGTCACAGGAGGAAGTCCACAAGTACACAACTCGAGTGGAGCGCTGCAACCAGGAGGCTGAGAAAGTACGAAACCAACACAAACACACAGACAATCCCTCGAGCAGGTCCGCTTGTACTAACCAGGGAGTGTTGGAAAGCCCAGTAAAACACACCACTGTGTGCCTGTTCATGTTTTCACATTCAGAACATGACTGGGCTTGTTTCCTCTGATATTGCTCAGCACAAACCCTTTACCAGAAAAGATCAATTAAAAAAAGGTGAAATCACGAGTTAGATTAAGGATCAATCCAATCGGTGTGTCAGACAGCACTTCAGCTTTTAAACAAACTAGGTCTCAGTAACAAAGTAAAACTTGGCATCATGACTCTTCCAAAGGTTTGTATGTTTTCCTCCAGTCCTCGCTCACTTTTTCAAGTCTAAATGTTAATTTCACACTAAATCACAGACAAATTGAAAAGAGTTCTGACTTGTATAAAACTGAGGAGTTTCAGGCTGCAGTTGGAGCAAACCACCACACCTACAGCAAGGTTAATAACGCCTACTAAAACCAGAAGGACTCTGTTTGCATAACAATACTTGTGGTTTCTCGCAGCATGACTTCCTGTAGGAATACCGAGTTTGACCTGCAGCCTATGAAGCCTTGAGACACTCTTCTAAAGAAGTGTTCATTTAATTTATGAGCTTCTAGAGCAAATACATCCATACAACAAAAGCCATCTGAGAACGTAAAGTCTCAGGTTTTGATTCATTGTATGAATCAAGCCTGTCAAATTATGTTGAAAAAAACCCACAAAATCCATTTCTGGTCTGAAAGATAAACACATTGTTTTAAAGGATTGTGTTTTACAGAAGAGGCAACAGCTATATGTTCACTGTGTGGTCTTTTTATTCTGTCACACGAACCATCTTCATTATCTTTCTGTAATGATTTAGCTGTACATCGTGGCATACAATAGCTTCTCCCAGAACTAGAAGCAATACCGATACTTGATCCCTAAGGTCTTCAGATTATGTTTAAATGCTTTCTATATGAATATCACATATTGGATCCAGTCCAGCAATGACAGAAAACTCATTTTGTATGAATTCCTTATGATAATATTTCCTAAAACCTTGACTTGCTCTGATTAATTTTCCACAGAATAAAGTGTGTTATTGAATGTTAATTTTCAGCTGGGCCAGTGTTCTGATTTGCTGTTTTGTTCTGCTGATTCAGAGTTTCTCTTACATTTCCAGCACTGTTTTTGTCCTGGTTCAGTCTGTAGAGATGGAGAAGAGGCCTGTTTGAATGCGTCTCTGCAAACAGTAAATGAAACTCGTACCCCAGTTGGCCTGTTATTGTTTAACTGCTAACATGAGGGATCTAGTTACATTTTCATCTTGCCAAAACGGTCTGGGAGAGGCTTAAAGAGAATTAAGCACAATGGGAGCAGGTCCAGCCAGTAAATAATAACATACAGAAAGAAATTGTAAATGGATTGCTCTTGTAAGTACACCCTCTTTCAATTCTTGAGTTGTATGTCTTAGGGCACAAGAAATTATCAGCTCTTTACCAGGTTCTAAATTTATTTCCATCTAATCTCAAATATAAAATAAATACTTAATAAGCCTGTCAGCATTTCAGTCAGGTTGAGTTTCTGGACTTCTCCTGGACCGCTGCAGCACCTTGATTCTTTTCTTTTTCAGATGTTCTGTTGTAGATGAGCTGCTGTGTTTGGGATCATTGTCCTGTTGCATCATGACCCAGTTTGGCCCACGTTTCAGTTGTCGATGGCGTCACATTTATTTAACTCTAAAATCCTTTGGTCTGCAGAGGAGTTCATGGTCAGCTCAGTGACTGTAAGGTCCTGTGGCTGCAAAACAAGTTCAAACCATCACCCCTTCACCCCTCTGCTGACAGGTGGTTGGAGGTGTTCGTGCTGATATGCTGGGTTTGGTTTTCTCTCAACATGCTGCTGTGCATTATGGGTAAACATTCTTTATAGAGAGAGGAGACTTTCTCCTGCAACCTTTCCCAACCAGCCATATTTGTTTTCTTTTTCTAATTGTCCTGTCATGAACGTTAACCATTAACCTGCTTTAACTGAGGCCTGTAGAATCTGAGACTGAGCTCTTGGTTTTTTTAATTTCTCAGAGTATTGCAAGGTCTGACCTCGGGGTGAATTTTCTGTGAAGATTGGTAGCTGTCAAAATGCTTTACACTCGTGAATAATCCATTTCAGTGTGAAATGACACCCCAAATTGTTTGGAAATTGTCCCAAAACCCTTCTTAGATTGATGGACAGAAATTATTGCTTCTCTATGGTCATTGCTGATGTCTTTCCTCCCTGGCATTGTGTTAGCACACACATGTTTGCTGTAAAGCAGCTGCTTTTATAGAGGTGGTCACACCGATGATGATCAGATGACCAATGTGTTTGATCAGCAGCACCTGACTGATACTTACTCTTCTAAATTATATGGAAGTCAAAAGGATATATAAATAATGACATGGTGGAGTCTGTTGTGTGTTTTCTACACTTGAGGTTATATTTGAATTAATAAAAAAAAAAAAAATTTAAGCTTAATAAGTGTTTGTTTGTGTGGCAGGCGAAGGATCGCTACGAAAAGGCCCTGGAAGAGCTGAACCGCTGCAACCCTCGCTACATGGAGGACATGGAGCAGGTGTTTGACCTCACCCAGGAGGCCGAGCGAAAGAGGCTGAGCTTCTTTAAAGACGTCCTGCAGGACATCCACACGCACCTCAACCTGTCTGCCAAAGAAAGGTACCTGAACACACACAGCACTGAAGAGAGGCAATTAGATAATTCCTTCTTCATGACTCAGAGTGAAGGCATGCAGAGTGGTAATGGCTCAGATACATGTGTCTGTATGTACAGAAGAGTTAATGGAAAACTCAAGCTGTTGTCCATTAACTGTTTACCTCTGATTTTATTTAAACAAACCGATGTTACCATAGTAAAATCCAAGTCAAAATACTGAACGAGTGACCTTCAAGTAGCTTTGGTGAGAACTTACCCCCAAAGTTATGTGGAGACTTAATACAGTTCTGTGCATAAGTTTTGGTCCGTCTCTTTTGCTTACAAGGAGCTGAGTATTCTTGTAATCATTCTCCATCAGTTGTTCTTTGGGATTTCTAAAGGTCTTTCCAAGTTTATTTGTGAACTTTGACTGCGTTTTAATTTATTTTTAGTCTGCTTTTTTAAGCCAAACACTTTGGTATGTCTCAGCATGAAGTGTAGCATATCCTTTTTGAAAATAAAATAACTATAACAAGAAGAGGACTGAAGAAAAAGCCTAAAAAAACAACTATCTACAACTTGCTAGTGTAGATTCTCAGTCATCTAGGACATGATGAATCCCAAAAATATTTTTTAAAAAAACAAAGCAACTAAGCTTCTGTCCTGCAGTTGAAGATTATTTGTTTCACATCCTGGAAGCTTTCTCAATTTAAAAAAAAAAAAAACTGGAAGTCCATTTTATTTTTGTTTTTGGTTGTTATGTTTATTTTGTGCTCCAGCTCCAGTGTTAAGGGTTCTTTTGAAATTAAAGTTTAATAATCTTTGAGAGGATGTACTTGCACTATTATGTTATTATCATTACATTAGTTTAAAACAGTCTCCAAACAATGTTATCGTTTATCGCAATAATTTCTGAGACAATTAATCGCCCAGAAAAATTTGTTATCGTGACAGGCCTAGTCGTGAGGGTCTTTGTTTGTCTGGCTTCCAAGAGCGATGCTTTGGTCACATACATGAAGGTGTGAATTAGTGGGGAAAAACATTGTCATCCCATATTTTGCTAGAGTAATGCAAGAGAAACTCAAGGCTTTTTTGCAAAACTTTTTAAAATGGGACTTGGACACCTTCTAGCCACCTCAGTGGGATTTGTGAACGGCAAAGGCAGTGAGGGGTTTGAAGTCAACCCACCCCTAATGCTCCTTTGTGCCACGAAGCGAGGTAGTAACAGACGGTCGGCATATGAAAAGGTCCGGCTTTGCAGCTGAAATAATGTGATGAAGTGATGACGTATGGTCTGTGCAGCCACCCTGTTGTGGGATTAAACAACAAACCGATTTATTACTGAGGGAAGATCGATGATGACGATTCACAGCAACTTTGTATATGTTTAAAAACGCCCAAACCTAAACTAAGCAGTGTGGTGTATTCAGTTCAGTACAGTAAAGAAAGTTCAATGTTCCGATGCATATTGGAGAAACTAAACAGCCTCTCCAGAGACGCATGGCTCAACACAAGAGAGCAGCTCTTCAGGACAAGACTCAGCTGTTCACCTACACCTCGAGGATAAGGGACACTGTTTTGAGGACTAAAAGGGTCATATTTTAGATAGAGAAGACAGATGTTTGAGAGGGCGGTGAAGGAAACCATTTATGTCAAATAAGAAACTGTAAACAGAACAGATCTCAGATGTCAGCTTTCTAAAACTTGCAATGGAGCATTAAGTGTGATACCTAGTCAGTTTCAGTCTAATTCACAGCTTTACGCATATGACATATATATACATATAAATGCATATCTCTTTCTGTGAGCCAGACAATGACCCTAACGACTCTCAGGCTGGAGAGGAGTGAGATTATTCTGCATCCAATGTACTTTTCTTTAAGACGAGCTTGCACAATGAAGCATCTCATTCAGCTTAAACCTTGGAACGCCACATTCTCCAGTTTTGAATTGAGAGCTTCAACTACATAATAAAAGTACAGAATGTTGGTTTTTTTTGGATCAACTATATCAGATGAACAATATCTGAAAAAGAAAAAGAAAAATGTCAAAACCTGTAATAAGACTGCCGCTGCTGTATGATAATTGTTTTAGTTATTACATCTTTGGGATTTATTTTCTTGGTGTAAATGTACCATTTTATGACTGTTATTCTTCATAGATATAACCAAAGAAATGCGAACAAACTCTTTGCAACACATTGCTTCTAACAAAGTGCCGAAGTTTCAGTTTAATTTATTCTTTTCTAATCTATGTACCCTGTTTCTATTGAATTCTGACGTATTTTTTGATAGGAAAAATGTATAGGTCAGTGTTAAATGGCATAACCAAGAAAACCTATTCTTCTGAAAATGAACAGGTATTGGCCTAAAACACTATCTGGTTCTCTGGGGAAATTTTTTTAAAAAGATTAAGCCTGGCTGCTTGGAAGCAAAACAAAAAGAAATGAGGAGTAGCATGAGTTTTTCACAGTTGTGTATGATATTGTTTTTTTTTTCTTTCACCTCTGGTTTGTTATGATTGTTATGATCTGCAGTTGAATTTGATAGCACAGAGATATGATCATGTTGCTCACTCAGCCCAACTAATGGCAGACCACCAGTCCTCCAATAGTCACCTCAGAACCTCTGACCTACAAACATTAACTTTTAGAGCCTGTCATTGACCCAAATATAATTACCACAATCAAGCCTGTCCTTAGAATGAGTTAGTCCCCGCAGGTAGTGGCAACAGAGGTATCATCAAGACCTCAAACTAACTAGTTTGTATCAAGAAAAAGCACAGAAACAACAATATTAATCTGTTTTATTTTCATTTTTCGCACCTGCCTATTATTGTAGAACATAAAAGTATTTTTGTTGCTTTAAAATGACAAACCCGGTGTTCTGTGTGTGGTGTATTAGTTGTTTTGGAATGAGCTCACAGGCTAAAAACATAATAAACACACAAATTAACAAATTAATTATAATTGATATTTGGTCCGAGTTGTGTTTTGCCTTTGGGGGGTAAAATGGTTTTCTGTCGTTCACAGTTTTGGCATGGTCCTTCACAGCTGAAACTCTGATTAAAGCAGAACAACTGCAGAACAACAACCTTTTACGAAACATTGTTCTTATTTTGAAGATCTGAACTCAGCCAAACTGTTCATCTCTCTCTGTGCTTCAGCCTTTCCTCTGAGATGATCTCATTCATGTCTTACTGTCAGTGACTGTTTAAGTAAATAAAACAGATTAAAATGTGTCATTGAAAGGTAACTTTAGGGCTACACAGCTTTAGCTCTTGTCCATTTTTGATATTTGGTCTCAGGAATCAAAGTTGCTACAAAATGGTTTAGAATTTTTGCTAAAAAGAAACTGATTTTCTGATCTTCCACACTGATTGTTTTGAAGAAAAGGCAAAACAAGCCTAAACGAATGGTGGAGTATTAACTGTCTGAAGACAAAGAAAGCACCTAAAGATACTGAAATTAAAATAAAACTAAGGAAAAACACTGGCCAAATGTTCACCTGAACATGTGAGGAAGAAACAAGCCCTTGTGACAAATGTTTCACAAGATAAAGTCAAACAAAACATGAGCTGTAGTTCAAATAATTACCAGAAGGACCTGATAACCAACAGCATCTTTGTCCTCCAGCTTCACAAACCTGTACCGGGACCTGGGTCAGACCATCCAAGCTGCCAACGAAGCCGAAGACCTCAGGTGGTGGAGGAACACCCACGGGCCCGGCATGAGCATGAACTGGCCCCAGTTTGAGGTGTGCAAACACACACAATTTATTCACTTTATTCTTAAACAAACTCGCTTAAAAGAAGAGTGGAGGTCTTTTTACTGTTGTGTGAACATTGGGTGTGTTTGTTTTATGGGAAATGATAATAATATTGACAATGTAAATCAATGACTTTGAGCATGTAGACTTGATTTACCTGTAAGGATTGAAAAGGTTATGGGTTACTTTGCTCTCCAAGACTGTAAGAAAAATAAGTTAGAGCAATGTCCTCTGAAGTAACAAACATCTGTGTGTTTGCGTGCAACTTGTTGAATATTAAATAGGTTTCCAGTGAATGCCTTGTTTTGTAACAGAGAGCAGAGAGTGGGGTCAGGAATGTTGGACACACACACACACACACACACTCAGGTTTATTCATTTGTCTGTGAAAAACAGCAGCTTTCACCTCGACTCTGCAGACCGGGTCACTGAGGATAAACAAATACTTCCAGATAAGAAAACGCAACAGATTGTACAGAAGGTTGTGCTAAGAAATATTGGTGTGCCAGCAGTGTCAGAATTTGTGACTTTGCTCTAAAATGGGTTTCATTTTTTGTTTTATTTTCTATATTTTGCTTGAAATTAGCGAACATGATAGCTTATTTTTATCAAATGGCTTTGATTCCTTTGGAGTTGATTCTGATCAAACATTGATTTTTTTATGAAACACTTTTAGACTGCAAATGTTTTTAAATCCTGAGGACTTAATGAAATGTCTGTCATGCTTTGGTCAAAAACAGGATTATGAGATTCATCGTAGTCTCCAGTCCACGTCTTTGGTAGATCTGGAGGTTTACAGGCCTGAGTGATTTTGTGGGGGTGTTGTGGGAGTATGGATAGCCAGAGTCACTCTTGTGGACTAGTCTCTGTACAGCCGAAGCAATAGCTGCCTCTGTCATCTTGGTACAATGTTGATCTTGTTGCCAGTGCTGGTTGGACTCCATCAAGACAGGATCATAGACAGGATCCCATGGTTCAGCTGTGGAGAGGAAGGTTTGGGAACCTCAGGGTCTTAACTCTGCTTCTTGTGGAGGATGTGGCTCTGTTGGCGTCTTCTGGCCCTGAATCTCAGCATTCACTGTCGCTCCTCTCTGTTGTTGTGAAGAAAGAGCTGAGCGGAAAAGCAGAGCTCTTAATTTACTGGTCCACCTATGTTCCAGTCCTCACCTCTGGTGAAGAGAGATGGATCTTGATCCTAAGAGTGAGATCTCATGAACGAGCAGCTGAAATAAGCTTCCTCCGTAGGGTGGCTGGGGCTCAGCCTTACAGATAAAGAGCTGCTGCTCCTCTGCGTCAAAAGGAGTCAGCTGAGGTGCCTCCTGGACTCTCCTTCGGAGGTGTTTTCAGACTATCCTTCTGAGAGAAGATCCTGAAACAGACCCAGAACTTGATGGAGGGATTATGTATTCTTTATGCTTTGGAAACACCTTGAGATCCCCCAGGAGGCGCTGAAGAGTGTCACAGAGGAGGGGGAAGTATGGACTTCTCTCCTTAACCCACTGTCCCTGTGACCTAAATTCAGATATGCTTCTGGTACTGGTTCTTGTTGCTCATTCATCCATAAATTGTTAATGTCTTGTTATAAAGGGTTTCTTTTGAGCTATTTTTTGCAGTTCAATTTAGTTAATAATTCCTCCAAATTAATTTCAGTAATTCTTTAGGAGAGCTGACAGTATTCAGGTTCACAGTAGGACACAACACACTGGGCTCAGACGGAAATTCAGAAAGCTGTGAGAAAAACCATTTTATTTTTAAATGTATTTCTGCTGCTTGGCCACAGATAGTTGGTAGCGGTTCATTTTTAAAGACAATATTATTGAGAGTCAAGGTTTAACTGGCTTAGTTTATTAAAATACTGCAGAGTAGATACAAATGCTAAAAGGGTTCAAGTTCATCCAGCTGATTATTACACCACCAATCTCAGGAAGGTTCAATCTTGTGTTCTTTACGTTTTAGCAGCTAATGACGCAAAAGTGTTTGAGCTCATTTCAAGTGAGAGGTATTTTATTTACATTTTTTTTGATATCTTCCTTTTTAGGTCAGATTAACATCACTTCAGAGACTGTTTAGAGTATAACTTCAGGAAGATAAAAGAAATGTTGTTTTGTTTCCACACCTGCTTGAATGTTTGTTCCTCAGTTCGACACAGTGATCTAAATATACTGTCCTAATGTTTGTGTTTGGAAAATATATGCAGTCGTATCGGTTCAGTAATAATAGAGATTCCTGCCTCCCACTCTGTACTTTGTGTTTTTACAGCTACAATTAGGTTTCTTTCAGACCTTCAGCTTCTTGTTTCAACTCATACAAAAGAGCTGAAACGTGAAACTCCAGAATGCAGAAACCACATCATGTATTGTCAAAAAACTCTGATGCTTTCCAATCTGAAAGTCACTTGTGTTGTATTTTCAGCTGAAACTTAGGAGTGTTTTCCGCTGTAATGGGATACTTCAGCCACATCATAACAACACATTTAAAGTGGTGAAAGTACACAGCTGACATCCGACATGACATCTTCTACCTCCTTAAACTTCCCTTATTTTCCCCATTTGAGGGTTTCTGGTAAAGATTATTCCTTATCAGATATAGGAGGGACAACACGATGTCATGTATTTTCACTGCTGGAGGAAAACCTTAAATATTTCCAAAATCTTGCTCCAGATTTAACATTTACTGACAGAGGAAGCTCCTAAAACAAAGTAGAAATGTTGGCCGATGAAAAGTAATGGTTTGTCTGAAGAAAACAAAGTAATATGCTCGTGTTCTCACTAAAACCAGGAAGATAGAGCACATAACACCAGTTTTAAAGTCCCTACACTGGCTCCCTGTAGCTCAAAGAATAGACTTTAAAATACTGTTGTTAGTTTATAAATCACTGAACGGTTTAGCACCACAATA
>NC_051444.1:28378718-28381421 GCF_001649575.2 Kryptolebias marmoratus
ATTCTGTAGGAACAGAGCCTCGGATGACGTCAGGCTATATAGCCTCTGATTGATCATCCGATGTGTCACAAGTGTGACTCTGTTGATACTATTACTCGAACTGCGCATGCGCGAAGGGAACATTCAGTGCTTTCAGCACCGCCCTCTGGCGGTCATCCGGGATTCATAGAACCGTAGTTACATACGTAACCTTCGTTTTTAATAATACCTGAATTAAATGACAGTAAAAAAGAACTTCATTTTTATCAGCAAGGCTAGAATATACAACAGTTTTTCTGTCATAAATCTGTCCATTGAGTTCAGGACTCCTGTGTTAAAACTCCACTCACTGCTTCAGGTCGAAAAACAAATGTCTGCATGTGGCTGAGAGGCGTGGTCACAGCAGAAACAGTGTTTGATAAAATATTCATATTTGTGAGGGCAGGGCTGAGGTCAGAAACGTCCTAAGGGCAACCAAATGTTGCTCGCCGTTTCTTTAGACAGACGACTTAACTTCATGATCCTTTTTAAGCATTACAGGAACTATATAAGCATGAATAACTTTCAGCTTATTGTCTTGTGTTTGTGTAGCAGAGTGGTGCAAAAATCATACTAACTCACTAGATTTCCCTGATACATTTATGTGTTTGGTTTTGTTTTTCACTGTAACTCGTATTTGGAGTGTTTAAACTCTTATTTGGCTGCTTTAGTATTTTTTTCCAGTCCAGAGGAAGAAGTTGGCAGAGAGAAACGTGTCTCTATCCTCGGAGGAATCTCCTGGCGTTCCCACAGTGCTGCTAACACGCAAACAGAGACCCATTGTTCCCATCTCACACACACACACACACACACACACACACACACATGCACTTAGGTTGCTGCTCTCTGAGAACTTTGTCCGATTTCTTCGTCCTTAACTTCATCCTTTCTCTTCTGCTGCATGAAAATCCAGCCTGAAAGGTGCAGTCAGGTGTCCTCAGTATTGAGGAAATATTTATTCTGTTTCCTTGACAAATCCGGCTGTGCACGTTCAGAGTGTTAGATCTCCACCCGTGGGGACACTGAGGTCACTGAACACGCCTCCTGTTGTGCAGAGTTCCTCTTTGACAATGAAAAACCCAAGAAACCTCATCCTGAGCCAGTTTTATGCAAGCTGCACCCTCTTCTTCTGTCAGACGTTTGATATCTGAGACGTAAATCTGGATTAAATTTGGTATTTACAAAAATAAAAATCTAATTCTTAAGATTATTAATTTAAAACATTTAAAGACAAATGCAAAGTTTCATCAAATTGGATGCTTTTACTTAGTTTCACTTTTCTGTTTTAATGCCTTTTATTTTCCTTGCCTAAGTTTATTATATATATTTATTACAAACAAGTCATATTTATAACTCTTTTACAGAAATATCAGAACTCTGAACTGCTCCTTGGATTTCTACTGATTTAAAATAAAACTCAATGACCATATTAGTCTTACTGTATTTCAATCATTTTAAGTGTTTCATGACAAAAGACCAAAACAAGCCTCAGTTTGAATTATTGTCAGTTTTTACATGATAGGATAGTGCATTAAATATTTTTAAAATATCTAATAAAACAAATTTCATCTCTTTATATTTTATTCTGAAACTTCTGATGTCAGGTTCTTCTTGTAAAGTTCAGAATAAAAATTAAAAAATGTTTGAGTTTATAAACCTTTGGATGTGAGAATTTATGCCAAGGTACAATATAATTTTTTTTTAAAGTAAAATAAATAAGACAAACAACCAAAAAGCATTCCCTTTGCATTTTTTTACTGCTTGGCTATCTGCATTTATCTTTAAAAGAATTTCAACTGTTTTTTTAGTTTTTGTGCCATTATTACAGTGAAAGCCTTTTAAAACTGATAACGCACAAATATTAAAGTTTTTTTTATATTTGATTTATTCTTTATTTTTGTTATTGATATTTCTGGTTTTATCATTTGATTACTTTTTCTGAAGATATGGCTTTATTTGTTGTTTGGTATCATAAAGATGGGATGGGGTCAAAGTTTTATTGGAGCTGTTCTCCATTTTGTTGTCCAAGACTGTAAATAATTGTTTGTTTTTCATGGTCTCCTTTGCTTTGTTGGGGGTTAGGTTTAGGTGTGAGCTGAGTT
The DNA here is from genome assembly GCF_001649575.2 of Kryptolebias marmoratus. Lineage (NCBI taxonomy): Eukaryota > Metazoa > Chordata > Actinopteri > Cyprinodontiformes > Rivulidae > Kryptolebias > Kryptolebias marmoratus. The sequence continues at coordinate 28,380,839 of NC_051444.1, forward strand.
TAGGTTAGGGCCAGGGTTACGGTACAGTAGCGTTTCTCAACGGGGGCAGTACCGCCCCCTGGGGGGTGTTGAGAGGATGACGGGGGGCGCTGGCAGCAATATTTTCAAAAAGGGGGCGTTGATATTCTTTTGGGGGGCGTTTGTTTGAAGGTAAAGTTTACACAAAAGATTCACAACAATATCAGTTTAAACTTTGAACTACTATATTGTGGCCTAAAATATTAAAACCGTTACAGAACTGCAGCTGTATCGATGGTGTTTCTTTTCGGCGCAGCTCCGTGCTGCCTTCAGGAGAATGGGACATCAGATTGTCGTTTTTATAATTTGTCCCACATGGCAGTTACTTTGAGAAAGGAACGCTCTCTTTAGTGATATTACCCTTGGGATTATTTATTTCTCTTACATGGGTTAATTTCTCTGAAGAATACACCGTGAGCGCATTGTTATCGCAGTGGTTAAACATTTACAAGAGCAATATTCTGTTTTCGGACTTTCCCTGAAAGCGTCCAGCATCCAGACGCACATTAATTCCTTTCTGGACACGATGCTTTGTTGACATGACTGCGGAACACAAACCAACAAA